>NC_134267.1:12697905-12995405 GCF_031893055.1 Leptodactylus fuscus | reverse complement strand
CATTGGAAGTGGTCTCGCACAACTGATCCATGTTGGGGCCACCTGTCCACCAATCCTTAGGCTAGACCAGGGATGGGGAACTTTCGGCTCTCCAGCTGCTGTGAAACCTACAACTCCCAACGTGTTCCATTCACTTCCATGGGAGTTCCAAGAACAGCAGAGCAAGTATGCATACAGGGAGTTGTAGTTTTGCAACAGCTGGGGAGCCGTACGTTCCCTACCCCAGGGCTAGACCATCAATAAAAATTTGTGACCTACCCATTTAAGAGTCAACCTAGTCTCCATAGTGGTTACAAGAGATGGGTGAACTGATTCGTTCCAAGCTGGGTTTGACCCGATTATTATTACAAATTGTTTAGTTTTTATTGAAACTGAATAATTGAAGATTTGTCTCAGATGAACTAAAATGGCAGCCTCAGGGGTTTGTCATTGGATTACTATGTTCACATGGGCAGATAGAGCGTCCAACGCTCTCTCTTGGTCTCCTCTGGGATGTAATACGCCCGTGATTACCCGAAACAAATCAGGGACCTGAGCTACCCAAAACGAAACGAATCTTGGGAGGATCACCCATCTCTAGTGATGACCCATGACAGGTGGGTCGACTGATAGTCATTCCTTTCAAGTGGTGTCATCTGTGTTAAAGACTAGAGATGAGTGAACAATAAAATGTTCGATATTCGATATTCGTTTCGAGTAGCCCCTCAATATTCGACTACTCGAATCGAATATCGAACCCTATTATAGTCTATGGGGGGAAAATGCTCGTTTCAGGGGTAGGCAACGTTCGATCAAAGTCCACGAGTGAGGGTCGGGCTGGATTCTACCAGAAGTGTTCTCCTTGCAGCGTCCCCGCGGTGTCATGCGCAGTAGGCTCTGCCCAGGCCTGATGCCTGGCAGAGTGAATTCAGAGCCGGAAGACGCCGCGGGGAAGCTGCACGGAGAAGACTTCTAAAGGTAGGAGAAGAACCAGCGTTGATTGCCCGACTGTATAGCATTCGGCCAATCAATGCTGGTTCTGCATCAAACTTTTCCATTCGAATAGCGAGTGGTACTCGATCGAGTACGAGTATTTCGAATACCGTAGTATTCAATCGAATACCTACTCGATCAAGTACTACTCGCTCATCTCTATTAAAGACCCCTCATCATCTGCAGGAAGCAATAAGAGGTGGAGAGAAAGAAGCGAAGCGGTTTGGGAAAATGAAGAATTCCTAATTTCAGTACATTATACAAGATTTTTTTTATTATTTTTACATTTTGGGCCATTTACATTTTTCAACAAAATTCACGTTACCCCCTCTCCCGCTCAAGCTACCATTCACACAAAAAATTTCATAGGCCCGAAAAACCCATAAACCGTGATATTTACGTGTATGAAATCTCTTTGTTTTTTGATTTATATTTTATATACTTGTGTTTGCTACAATTTCCAATTCCTTTTCCAAGTTTTCTGGTCCTAGCCGCTCGAATAGTCATGGAACACACCCAAAAATGTAGACGTCTTCCATCGGTGATACTAGTGCCATAAATTTTATCCAAGTACCAGACATCCTTACAAATAGCCACAATCCTCTAAGCTCCAGAGCAAGCTGCTGTGTTAATGGGGCCTTCACAGGTGATTACAAGGCAGCTTTGTGTCTAGCCGGCCTTGTTTTTGCTATGGCAGACTGCTGGGTTACGGTCACTTATGGATTTTTTTCTCATTATGATATACGACTACGTTTCCTGAAAAGTTTAGCCATTTACTGCTGGTTGGAATTTTATTGTGAATGGTTTAGTTGTGAGTTGTAAACCTGTATAACATATTTTCCCTTTATTAAAAATGGATTTTTTAATTTTTTTTTTAGGTTTTTCTTTACTTACCTCCTTCCGCACAGTGCACCGCATTCCCTCAGGCCGTTGCTGGATGTTATAGTTAATGCAACAGGTAAGTGTCAGACAGTGGTGTACACTCTGCAAAATTGGTAACTTGGCCCCAATTTACCATGTGCCATTCGTAAACTTGGGGGTCGTCTCTTGTAAAGAATGGCTTGGGTGTAAGGGCAAACCATGCACGCTGTATAGCAATAATAAGATGTAGAAAAACAACTACCACCCTAAGTATACTAGTGGTGTAAAATCACAAATACTAACACTAAACAAAATGATTGTGACTTGTTAAAAAGATGATTTTTCCTTTATTTAGGGTACATGGCCCTCAAAATAAATAGTGATGCTACAATTGTAGCGCTTGGCTAAACTAGTAAAAATATATGGCTAAATATACTCTACTTGAGAGGGATGCATTTAGGTTCACTCCTCCAAGTTCCATCCAAATTGTATAGCCATTATTAAGAGAAAATATATACACAGATTGTGGACAACGAGGGTAATAGTGTTACCTCCCTCCCTCTATAGGTATCCCTCTATAGGTATCCCCAATATCTAAATGACAATCTGTGTGTCCAGCACTGCTTGAAGCGTCCGCAGTGTAAATACAACCTATCCGCATCAATACAGACCGAGGATCGTCTGGACACAGCTGTGCATATGGGAACTGATAGACGTATCATAAGGACGAGGACTAGTTAGCTACACTCCATCCCGTACGGTCATATCATAGCCCCCCTGCCAGTGTTCAATGTCCTGTCTTTACCATCCAGCTACTGGGTCCATATATAGTCTGATAGGGTCGGTCAAAGGTAAGTATATCCTCCTATCTGATATTGGGAGTCTCTGCATAAAGTCATCCACCTACGTAAAAGTATTCCTTCCTTTTTAACCCTACGCGTTTCGCCTCTCTATCATGGCTCATCAGGGGTATTGCTGGTGGGATATTTCAATTGCATGACCTAATTTCTCCCTAGTGATTAGGGCAAACAGGCGACCACCGTCTAGTGACGCCGCACTGATGCCCTGTTCGGTGTATGTTGACCGGGCGGTCAACATACACCGAACAGGGCATCAGTGCGGCGTCACTAGACGGTGGTCGCCTGTTTGCCCTAATCACTAGGGAGAAATTAGGTCATGCAATTGAAATATCCCACCAGCAATACCCCTGATGAGCCATGATAGAGAGGCGAAACGCGTAGGGTTAAAAAGGAAGGAATACTTTTACGTAGGTGGATGACTTTATGCAGAGACTCCCAATATCAGATAGGAGGATATACTTACCTTTGACCGACCCTATCAGACTATATATGGACCCAGTAGCTGGATGGTAAAGACAGGACATTGAACACTGGCAGGGGGGCTATGATATGACCGTACGGGATGGAGTGTAGCTAACTAGTCCTCGTCCTTATGATACGTCTATCAGTTCCCATATGCACAGCTGTGTCCAGACGATCCTCGGTCTGTATTGATGCGGATAGGTTGTATTTACACTGCGGACGCTTCAAGCAGTGCTGGACACACAGATTGTCATTTAGATATTGGGGATACCTATAGAGGGATACCTATAGAGGGAGGGAGGTAACACTATTACCCTCGTTGTCCACAATCTGTGTATATATTTTCTCTTAATAATGGCTATACAATTTGGATGGAACTTGGAGGAGTGAACCTAAATGCATCCCTCTCAAGTAGAGTATATTTAGCCATATATTTTTACTAGTTTAGCCAAGCCCTACAATTGTAGCATCACTATTTATTTTGAGGGCCATGTACCCTAAATAAAGGAAAAATCATCTTTTTAACAAGTCACAATCATTTTGTTTAGCAATAATAAGATGTAACAGATGGGCAATAGTTATAGATTCTGCACTACGGATTATGTTGCACAAGGATGAATACCCTACCATAGCTTTGTGGACTATTCATGGTGGCCCACTAGAATATCAAGGATCCTCCAGTGGGCCAAGGCTCTAAGAGTATTATGGCCTATTAACTAGGGTTGGTTGGGCCTAAGGAACTTCAGTCCCACCACTGAGTAGATGATTCAGTGAAGTAGCCATGATCCTCAGTGCTCTGACCCTTCCTACCTTTTTGCCACGTGGGGCCACAGCCTAAAGGGGTTTTCTGGGCAAAAAAAAAATTTGCAGAACTAGGTTGAGCCGATCTTGAGATTTCAGGATCGATTCTAAAATCTGATTTCCGATCATTTTCCAGCTGATCCTGATCGTGAAATTTGCTCGATCGCCGATCGGAATCCGATCTTTTCCAATCCCGATCACTCAACCCTAGTCAATGCTTCTCTATGGGAAAAGTCACCTTTAGGGTTGAGCCGATCTTGAGATAACCTCCGACCTCGATCCCGCTGGAAAAGATCAGGATCGGAATTCCGATCACGATCGTGAAATTTACTTGGTTGTCGATCAGAATCCGATCTTTTCCGATCCCAATCACTCAACCCTAAGCAGAACATAGCCACCATCCCACCAGTTGGTCTCCAGACCTCTCTACCTATGTCCTGTTCCAAAACCCAAGTGATGACCTCAATGGCCCTGTACGTAGCTACTGCAGCCAACCACTGCCCTTGGCAGTCCCATGACGCAGACAGGTACTTCATTGGTACAGAAATTCTGGGCATTCATTGGATGCAACAGTCATGTTGGGGACCACAGATATCATTGATGAAGTGCTGGAACCGGAGACAGATGAAGAGGACCAGGACCATTTTTTTTGGCAAATATGTTTCAGCATTTTTACTTAGATAACCTCATATGATCTTGAAATGCTGAACCAATGAGGTGCCTACCCAGTATTAATATGTCCACCCCCAAAATTTCAATTTTTTTTTTAAATATCCAGACAACCCCAATATTAAAGACTCAGAAACAAAAGGTTCATGTAAAATTGACTCTTTTTATTATTATTTAGGAGAACTGCGCTGGGGCATCGATGAAACTGCTGCACAGTTTGACAAGGTCCTTTACTTATACAAGAGCGGCTTATACCTGTCAAATGTTACACATGTACCTAAAGCGGGTAAGTATTTACTCATCTCATTGTCTACTGAGTGACGGCTGTCATCGCCGTGTAATCATGTCTGCCATGGCTAAAATAATACCGGCATTCCTCTGTAGAGAGCTCTGATAGTACAGGCTGGTGCTATATGTGTGTTCAGTCTATTAGGACTGCGGTAGGGGAATTTAAGTTATAAATGACATCTTAAAAAATAGGGAATGTAAAAAAAGTAAGGCGCAGTATACTGTAATGTAATAAATATAGGGACTATCAGATAATATAAAGTATACTGTAGTGTAATAAATATAGGGACTATCTAATAATATAAAGTATACTGTAGTGTAATAAATATAGGGACTATCAAATAATATAACGTATACTGTAATATAATAAATATAGGGACCATCAAATAATACAAGCATACTGTAGTGAAATAAATATAGGGACTATCAAATACTATAAAGTATACTGTCATGTAATAAATATAGGGACTATCAAATAATATAAAGTATATTGTAATATAATAAATATAGGGACTATCAAATAATATAAAATATACTGCAATATAATAAATATAGTGACTATCAAATAATATAAGCATACTGTCATGTAATAAATATAGGGACTATCAAATAATATAAAGTATACTGTAATATAATAAATATAGGGACTATCAGACAATATTAAGTGTACTGTACTGTAATAAATATAGGGACTATCAGATAATATAAAGTACATTCTAAACTAATAAAAAATAAGGACAAAAAATATCAAGTACACTATAATATAATAAAAAATAGGGACAGAAAAAATTATAAAGTATACTCTAATTTAATTTGAAAAAATCTGGGAAGAAATAAAGTATTCTGTAGTGTAATAAAAAAATAAGGACTGAAAAAAATATAAAGTATACTATAATATAATAAAAAATAGGGACAGAAAAAAAAAAGATAAAATATACTGTAATTTAATTTAAGAAAAACTGTGAAAATATAAAGCATACTGCAATGTAATAAAAAAAATTACAAAAAAACGTAACATATAATGTAATGTAATATAGGACAGAGAAAAAAAATGTAAAGTATACTGTACTGCAATAAAAAAAAAATGAGGACGTTGAAAAATAAGTGTACTGCCATGTAATAAAAATGAACTGTGGAAAAAATATAAAGTATGCTGTAATGTAATAAAAATAAACTGTGAAAAATTCTAAGCTATACTGTAATTTAATAAAAATAAGGACTGTAAAAAAATACAATAAATATACTGTAATGTAATAAAAATGAAATGAAAAAATATAAAGTATACTGTAACGTAATAATAAAGAAACAGGGATTGTGAAGAAATATAAAGTATACCGTAATACAATAAAAAATATGGAAAAAATACAAAATACACTGTAATGCAGTAATAAAAAATAGGGACAGTGCAAAAATAATGTATATATAATTAATAAATAAAATGATAGCAAAAATTAAAATCTAAAAAAAAAATTCAAATGATACATACATTTTGTAGCAGCTGCACCTAATATTGCCCGTGTGGAATTTTCTTAGATTTAGGCTTAAATTAGCATTATATTCTGAAATTCTAAATGTCCTGGAAGTGATGATCCGGCCTCCATAGATATAGCTCTGATCTCATCATCATCCAGTCTGTCTGGGGTGACATGAAGAGACAGACGGATTGGAGCAAGCAACATCCACAGAAGGTCTGTGCTTAGTTCTCCAAGATGGCGGCGGGAACAACCTGCCTGCCCAGTTCTGCCAAAAACTGTCTGCAAGTACCGAGAAGAACTGATGGAAGGCAAAGGGCAAAGGTCACACCGAATATTGATGCGCTTTACATTTCTCTTTCATTGTTTGCGTTATTTATTTACATGTGTGCCTAAAACGTTTGCACCGATGAGTGCCGGGGACCCTGATAAAGATTCCACATTGGGGCCCGGTAATACAAGGTAATAATTGTAAACCAAGGAAATGAAACTTCTTGTAGTAAGAGCACACATGTCTTTTAATGGGCGCCTTCTCCCCCCGCGAGCCTTCCCAATCCGGCATATACCAAAGGAGGAAAGAAAAAAAAAAACAGGCAGTGGTGTAACATATGGAGCGGTCGCCCTTCACGCGTCACCCCACTGTTTTCGATAGGAAAAAAGCGATTTCTTTGAACAACACCAAGTGTGAAAAATGATATTAACAATTACTCCGAAAATCCAGTGAAACAGCATGCGAAGCCCAGCGTTCACATAAAAGCAGCTTTAACAAGGTGAACCCTGATCGGGTTACAAAAAAATGGAGGTCTTAAGCTTTAAAAATGTTTGAGTTGTAAAACATTTATAGGCTTTAAATTGTAATGTACTCGGAGCCTTGTTACAGCGGCGGCGGTGCGGGCGCACTGTACTCAGCGGCCGCTCCTCCAAGTAACCAGCGCCCAGGACTTGGAAGACTATTGTTAGTTTTTCCTTTGTAATAAGACATTGACCTGCCAAGCACAATAGCGCAGCTTTTACATCCCCGGTCCAGGATTTTTTTGCTATTTTTATTCCCCGCGCCTAATGGCGTTTAGTTTTATAGATGGAATTTTAATACCTGTAAAATAATGTGCGCGAGGGAGACCAGTGACAAGGGCTTAGGCGATATTCACACAAACGCTTGTTTTTAGGGAATTTATTAAGACTGGTGATTCTTATGCTGGTCTTAATGGATTCCCAGACAGGCGGACATGAGTTACTAAGAGGCGGGGGCGTAACTATTGGGGTAGTGTTGCGTTTTTTGGTTTTATTATAGGCCCTATTTACTTACCTCTCCCGGCTCCAGGCAGGCTTCAGGCCTACTTGTGTGATGTGTCTGACGTCACATGCCTGGGGCCAGTGTCCTTATGCGTCGCAATGCAGGCCCGGCCCAAGTGACGTCCCGTATGTCATTGAAAATGGCCGACATCAGTAGGGACTGCACCGTAGCCAGGAGAGGTAAGTAACAGTGTTTTCTATGTTTGTATCCTCCCCTGGGTCTCCGATTATTATACTCAGGGGTTGGGTCTGAAAAGCCCCCCCCCCCCCCCAAGTATAATAATGGTTCACGGGTGTCCACAATGGGGCATAATACTGTGTGCAGGGGCCACTATGGGGCATAATACTGTGTGCAGGGGCCACTATGGGACATAATACTGTGTGCAGGGGCTACTACGGGGCATAATACTGTGTGCAGGGGCCACTATGGGGGATAATACTGTGTGCAGGGGCCACTATGGGGCATAATACTGTGTACAGGGGCCACTATGGGGCATAATACTGTGTGCAGGGGCCACTATGGGACATAATACTGTGTGCAGGGGCCACTACGGGGCATAATACTGTGTGTAGGGGCCACTATGGGGCATAATACTGTGTGCAGGGGCCACTATGGGGCATAATACTGTGTGCAGGGGCCACTATGGGACATAATACTGTGTGCAGGGGCCACTATGGGGGATATAATACTGTGTGCAGGGGCCACTATGGGGGATAATACTGTGTGCAGGAGCCACTATGGGGCATAATACTGTGTGCAGGGGCCACTATGGGGGATAATATTGTGTTCAGGGGCCACTATGGGGCATAATACTGTGTGCAGGGGCCACTATGGGACATAATACTGTGTGCATGGGCCACTATGGGGCATAATACTGTGTGCAGGGGCCACTATGGGACATCATACTGTGTGCAGGGGCCACTATGGGGGATAATACTGTATGGAGGGGCCACTATAAGACATAATACTGTGTGCAGGGGCCACTATGGGACATAATACTGTGTGCAGGGGCCACTATGGGACATAATACTGTGTGCAGGGGCCACTATGGGGGATAATACTGTGTGCAGGGTCCACTATGGGGGATAATACTGTGTGCAGGGGCCACTATGGGGCATAATACTGTGTGCAGGGGCCACTATGGGGCATAATACTGTGTGCAGGGGCCACTATGGGACATAATACTGTGTGCAGGGGCCACTATGGGGGATAATACTGTGTGCAGGGGCCACTATGGGGGATAATACTGTGTGCAGGGGCCACTATGGGGCATAATACTGTGTGCAGGGGCCACTATGGGGCATAATACTGTGTTCAGGGGTCACTATGGGGCATAATCCTAGTGCATGCAGGAATGTGGGGGCGGGAGGTCAGTCGGTCGGAGTCTTCTGCTTCGGTCGGGGGGGGGGTTTGTCAAAAGTTACTGTAATACTGTGTGCAGGGGCCACTATGGGACATAATACTGTGTGCAGGGGCCACTATGGGGGATAATACTGTGTGCAGGGGCCACTATGGGGCATAATACTGTGTGCAGGGGCCACTATGGGACATAATACTGTGTGCAGGGGCCACTATGGGACATAATACTGTGTGCAGGGGCCACTATGGGGGATAATACTGTGTGCAGGGGCCACTATGGGGGATAATACTGTGTGCAGGGGCCACTATGGGGGATAATTGTTATGTCAGTCCAGGTAGCTGCAACGGGGCTAAGGGATAGCAGTAGGGAATCTCGCCCTGCACTACTCCCACTAGCTATCCCGGTCCCTGCCTCTCGGGTGTGGGTCGGCTGTTCTCAGGCTAAACCTGACCCCGACAGCTCCTCTCTCACTGATTCCGTAGGCCTAGAGGGAAGTGGGAGAAGGAATGCCCTATAAGATCTCTAGGGACTGGAGACTAAAGGGGGTCACCCCTAACGAACAAGTGAAGCTGCTACTGACAGGGACTGACAAGGGTGTGCACTGACTAACAACACAAGCAGCACACAGGAAACATGTGGGAAAGGATTCCCCCAAACCAATATGGGAAGGAACCTTACACTAGGAAACAAACACAGGGAAACTGAGTAGAAATCAAAGGATAAGGCAATTCACTCACACAGTCAATTATACACAGAGGGAGGATTGGTGAACACAGAAGGGAAAACACACAAACCAACTCGTTCACCCAAACCTCCCAAAAAACCAACCACGGAACTTCCTCTATCCCAGAACACCACCTACTCCTCCTGCTAAGGCCTAGCTCAGTAAAAGCGACACTCAGCACAGAACCATGGGAGGCATGGGTTTAAATACAGAGTAGAGACCACTCCTCCCAGGTGCAAATGGGAGGACAGACTAATCAACCAGGAGATAAAGCTGCCTACCATCAGTGCGCACGTGCAAGTCAGAAGGTGTGCACCAATACTCACGACAGGACAACCCCGCAGCGCCAGGATGCCACCCCAGACACTGCGCAGCCAAAAACTCCCCAGGTAAGAAAAATAGAAAGTAAAGAACCTAAATACTCCTAACAAATAATACTGTGTGCAGGAGCCACTATGGGACATAATACTGTGTGCAGGGGCCACTATGGGGGATAATACTGTGTGCAGGGGCCACTATGGGGGATAATACTGTGTGCAGGGGCCACTATGGGGCATAATACTGTGTGCAGGGGCCACTATGGGGTATAATACTGTGTGCAGGGGCCACTATGGGGTATAATACTGTGTTCAGGGGTCACTATGGGGCATAATCCTAGTGCATGCAGGAATGTGGGGGCGGGAGGTCAGTCGGTCGGAGTCTTCTGCTTCGGTCGGGGGGGGGGGTTTGTCAAAAGTTTGCCACGAGGCCCTGCCATTCTTAATTATGCCACTGCTAAGAGGCTCTGGTCTGTTTTAGCACTAATAGGTGGCCTGGTCCCACATCTACGGTAGCCAGGGGCTGGTATAGATTTGGGATATAATACCAGTTTTCTGGGTGCGTTATAGTAGATCTGGTGCGCTAGAGAACCCCTGGCCCATCTAGATTTTCACCCTGCTCTACCAACTGTCTGAGATAGTGATGAGCCGGGTGCCCTATATGTGATCTATGGGGGTCACGCACCCAGAACCCTTCTGATCAGCTGTTTTAAGTGACATGACACTACAGTCTCTTCTTGGGGCTGGTATGGCAGTAGCTCAGTCCTATTCAAGTGAATGGGGCTGAGCTGCCATGCCAAGCACAACCTCTATGATACATATCGCACTGGTATTCAATGCAGCAAATGCACTGGCCTGATCGGTGGGGATCCCTGGTGTCAGACCCCCCCTAATCACATATTGATGACCAAATTCTTTCTTCTACAATCTGTACCAGACCTATTCATAGATTGTATCTTCAGCTCAGCATTACAGTGAATGAGGATAACCTGCAATACCAAACACAACCTGTGGAAAATGGTGGCAGTGTTTTTAGTAGAAAGCAGCCTTGTAATCCTGGACACTTCCTTTTACATAACCTGCATCCTTAGTAATAAAAAGCTGACTCTGCTGAAGCTGATCCAGTCTACACAGATAAGCTGAAAGTGAATTTCAGAAAACAGTGTCAGCTCACTGCGTGTACTATATCCAAAACCTTAAAGAAGTTGTGAGATTAGAATGACTTATTTTCAGAAATAGTGCCACCCTTGTGTTTAGGTGACATGCGGTACTGCGGCTTGTCAATGGGTCTGAAAATGGAGCCTATGGGCTGCAGTGGTGCTAGTAGAGAATATGGCAAGGACATTGACATTATACTTTTACAACATCGGATGTGCGATAACTATATGTTATGACAAGAGAAGTTCACGGCCGTGAAAGGCGAGTACAGTGTGAACTTTCACTTCGTGGCATGCAATACGGCTTTGGAGGTCGGTGACCTGGAGGGCGGGAGGAGAGCGTTAGGCGTCCTTCCAGTTGGTAGCTAAAGTTGGTAGTAAAATCCAGGCAGGTTTGCTGGGGCTGAAATAACTGGTCATTAAGGATGATTAAAATCAGATTGAAGGTAATTCCAGCCATTTACAAGAAGGAAAATCTGATCACAAGACATTTTTGGTCGAGAGACAAATCCGTATTAACGGAAATTCTATATTTAAACCTAAGAAAACAAAGGTTGGGTAAAGTGCGGGGCTGTGGGAGACTTTATGAGACGCCCATAAAAAGACTTAAAGGGTTAATGTTGTACACTAACCCGAAAACTGAGCCCGGAAAGTGACGACTAGACATATTATTCTATTACGGGTTTTTTAAAACCTAATTTTCCAAAATATTACAATAGGTAACAATTCAGAAGGATATTTTTGGGTCCATTTAAAGGGCAGAAGAGTTCAAGACATAACAAAGGTCTATGAAGTGTTTTGTGGTGGGTTTGGTTTATCAGAACCATGGGGGCTCCAGAATTTAGGAGCAAAAAAATGGAGCCCACCAGTTGGGGGTTATGGATGGCGAGGGTTGTTGTAACTTCACACATAGGATAAAAATCAGCCAATTTTGGCCATTGTTCCACAACTTTACAGTAACAATCATGATGGTCCATGTCAGATTCAGGCGGCGGTCACACTGGCGTTGGGCGACCGCTTGGGGACTCCGTCCCCCATTCCAGTTAAAATATGTGGATAGAAATGTCCTGCAAGCAGAACTTTTCTCTCTGCCGATTTCTAGTGGAAACCAGGTGGATACCCGGTAGACCCCATTATAGTCTATGGGGTCTTCCGGGATTCCACAGGTGTCCGCTTTATAAGTGGAGAGGGTTTCCATTTTTTGGGTTCCCAAGTCGACCCGAAGAATGAAATCTCTAACGCTAGTGCGAACCTAGTGTCATTCTGATGAAAATGTCAGATTGGAAAACTTTGGTTGTGGCCAAGATCAGCCTATACATCGAAGTTATTCGTAGGTTGTAATTATGGACACACATAGGTCGTAGGAGCTGTATACATTAGGACTGTGGAGTAGGTAGGCCAAACCATTCACTCTGATCCTTCTATTTTTCTACAGCCCAACTCAGATTCCAACCCCAACTCCTGCTCCAACTCTAACTCCTTTATTATGCCACAGCCTGACTCCAATTCTAACCCCAACTCCAGCTCCAACTCCTCTATTATTCCACAGCCTGATACCAACCCCAACTCCTGCTCTGAATCCTCTATTATTCCACAACCTGACTCCAATTCTAACCCCAACTCCTGCTCCAACTCTTCTATTATTCCACAACCTGACTCCAATTCTATCCCCAACTCTTGCTCCGAATCCTCTTATTATTCCACAACCTGACTCTAATTCCACCACAACTCCTGCCCAGACTCCTTTATTATTCCACAGCCTGACTCCAATTCCAACCCCAACTCCTGCCCCGACTCCTTTATTATTCCACAGCCTGACTCCAATTCTAACCCCAACTCCTGCTCTGACTCCTTTATTATTCCACAACCTGACTCCAATTCTAACCCCAACTCCTGCTCCAACTCCTCTATTATTCCACAGCCTGATACCAACCCCAACTCCTGCTCCGAATTCTCTATTATTCCACAACCTGACTCCAATTCTAACCCCAACTCCTGCTCCAACTCCTCTATTATTCCACAGCCTGATACCAACCCCAACTCCTGCTCTGACTCCTCTATTATTCCACAGCCTGACTCCAATTCTTACCCCAACTCCTGCTCTGACTCCTCTATTATTCCACAGCCTGACTCCAATTCCAACCCCAACTCCTGCCTGACTCCTCTGTTATTCCACAGCCTGACTCCACTTCCAACCCCAACCCCTGTGCCGACTCTGACTTCTCTATTTTCCCACAGCCCGACTCTGATTCACAACCCAACTCCTGCTCCATAAATGGATGATAACTTTTGCAGAATCCAACTCCACCCAAAATGAGTAGACATAGAAAGATATTTTGGAAGGAAACCTGTCACTCGATTTACGGCCACTTAACCACCACCATGTTGTTAAACTCATTCTCTGTGTACAGAAGAGTCATGTGGGCGGTCCTGTACACCTGAGGAGGCATGAAGTTCTAGCTTAATTGACAACCCACAGACCAGGAAATCGAGGCATCTGCGTATGCGCAATGAAACTTCATGTGCCAGATGGGCAGAGGTGCCTAGTACATTATTCCCCAGGAGTATACCCACATGGTTGTAACTTTGTGGCCAAAAACCTAGTGACCGGTTCCCTATAGAATTAAAACTTTATCCAAAGTTTATTTTTTTGTATTTTAGATAAATTGGAACAATATCACAAATTATGTTACAAAAGTGGACTTACCCTTTAAAGGGATTCTACCATTAAAACCCTTTTTTCTGTGGATAAGA
Source organism: Leptodactylus fuscus (assembly GCF_031893055.1). Lineage (NCBI taxonomy): Eukaryota > Metazoa > Chordata > Amphibia > Anura > Leptodactylidae > Leptodactylus > Leptodactylus fuscus. The sequence goes on along the minus strand of NC_134267.1, from coordinate 12,981,414 downwards.
CGTCGGAGTAGCCTTTAGAAAGGCTATTCGTCTCTTACCTTTAGATGTGATCTCCGCCGTGCCGTTCCTTAGAAATACCGGTTTTTACTGGTATGCAAATTAGTTCTCTCACAGCGATGGGGGCGGGCCCCAGCACTGAAAATGCGATGGGGGCGTCCCCACTGCTGCTCGAGAACACGCTCCAGCGACGCCTCCATCTTCTGCTGGATCCTCCCCTTCTTTCCTTGTCTTTCTTTGGCGGCGTCACCTCCGACGCCTGCGCCGTTGGCTCTGCCAGTGAGACACTAGTAGAGCCGACTGCGCATGCACGCAATTGCGGCCTCAGAACTATGGCCGCCGGCCGGCATGCGCTGTCGGCTCTACTAGTGTCTCACTGGCAGAGCCAACTGTGCAGGTGTCAGAGGTGAAAGATGAGGAAAGAAGGGGAGGATCCAGCAGAAGATAGAGGCGTCGCAGGATCCTGTTCTCGAGCAGCAGTGGGGACGCCCTCATCCCATTTTCAGCGCTGGGGCCCGCCCCCATTGCTGCAAGAGAACTAATTTGCATACCGGTAAAAACCGTTATTTCTAAGGAACGGCGCGGCGGAGATCACATCTAAAGGTAAGAGACGAATAGACTTTCTAAAGACTATTCCGACATCTTATCCACAGAAAAAAGGTTTTCAATGGTAGAATCCCTTTAAGTTTGTCATACCTGAGGAATGGGCCTAGTGCCTCGAAAGCTTGCAACTATCGAAGACGCTCAAGTTTTTTTTTATATTTCATATACTACTCTTCAGTCAAACTTCTCCATCTCCAATTTCCATGTCCAAATTTTGGATCCTCTCCATCTTGTTTTTCTTTGCCAGTGGAGTGTTCACCGTTTCACGTATGCCACCCTTAAATTTATGACTCCATTTCTTGTATTAGGCAAGTATTTATTTGTTTTAAACATCATTAGTCTGGAAATTGACCAGAACTTTGACCTTTTGATGATGTGATTTACTGCTGAGAGGCTTCAAATTCCATTGACTTCATTTAAGTAAGCTTCCTTTTGGAGGGAGACAAAGCCTTCATCATTAGCGCTAAGACAGTGCCGGGCTTAGTTTACAAAAACACTGAAGGGAATTTCTTCGGCTGAAACTTTTGTGCCTTGGAAAGAAGAAAATTTTTTGACTATTTTTGTAAAATTGAGCTTATGATATTTTAATATCAGTTTCTCAAAAAGGAATGTAAATTGTCCAAACACTTGGGCCCGTAGAATACGTTTCTTTCGGTCCTTTGAATTTTTCCAGTTCACATTAGGAATGTTTTAACAAGGCAAAATGTCAAGCGAGCCAGATGTCAAGTCATACATGGAGAGCTGCAATGTATTAAGAAGGCCGAAGGAATTTACCGAGAAACTATTTCAATTTGGGAATATTGAAAAAGTGGCAGATCTTATAGTATTATGTTAACATACACATCTCTCCTCTATCACCAGCTAAAGGCCGCCACACACAATAGACTAAGCTCGGCTGAATCCGGTGATTTTGGCAAGACTGGCCGACCATCTAACATCAATAAATGGCTTGGACAAAGTTCATTCGGCATAGGTTGGGATTTAAGATACTTGATCCTTCATTTTCAGGGGAAATTGGTCACTACTATAGCTGCCTGGCAAGTACTTTCTCCCCATTGAGAACACATGCAAGCTTGGTCAAACCAAGTGTTCATGTGTATAGGGAAGTTAGGAAGAATAGCTGTCGGCCAACATAGGAGGTTGTTTGGTCACCCTCGTTATCTATCAAAGTAGTTAATGGGTGCAGTAGATCTCCTAGGTGGGTAGATGTCTCACCACGGAAAGGACCAGTTCTAATTTAGAGCCTTACCAATTGATGCCTTGTTTCTTAAAGGGGTTCTATCATTACAATCCCTTTTTGGGGTAATACCAAGTCAGCATAGCCTTAAGAAAGACTATTCGTTCCCTACCTTAATAATTCTGCTCTGCGCCGCCATTCCGTTGATATTCTGTTTTTTCCCGGTATGCAAATGAGTCTTCACAGTGCACAGGGAACGTCCCATGTACTGCCTGAAGGCTCTCCAGTGACGCCTCAGTCTTCTTCAGCCGCGTCTCTCTGCCGCGTCCTCCATGTCATCATCATCAGACCGAGCCTGTGTTCGGATAGAAATCCCGCGCACGCTCAGTTGGCTCTGCCATTGCTTTGACTGCTCATGTCTGTTCGGCCATTTAATGGAACGTACCGTAACATACAGTAAAATACCCAAACAGACATGCACATTCTGCCCAAAGCCCAATGGCAGAGCTGACTGCGCATGCGCAGGATTTCCATCCTGAACGCAGGCTCGGCCCGGTAATGACATCATGGAGGACACAGCAGAGAAGCGTGACTGACGAAGAGGCATTGCTGGAGAGTCTTAAGGTAGCACAGGAGACTCCCCCATTTCTGTCTGGAGACTCATTTTCATATCAGGACAAACTGGAATATCAATGCAACGGCGACCTGGAGCAGAATAGTAAAGGTAGGGGAAGAATAGTCTTTCGGCTATTCCAATGTGGTAGTACCTCAAAAAAGGGATTCTAATGATAAAATCCCTTTAAGGTGAAGGCAAAGTTTGGTTAAGCATTCATAACTAAAAAACAAAGGCTGACAATGTAGGTTTTAGGGTTTCCCCTTGTAACTAACAGAAAATTTTCACCAGAAGGCCCCTCTGTTATTGTTAAAGAAGACCTTTCACCATCTCCACAAATTCTAATTCTAAGCATTAGAGATGAGCGAATAGTGAAATATTCTATATTCGGTTCGAATAGCCCCTCAATATTCGACTATTCGAGGGAATATCGAACCCCATTATAGTCTATGGGGAAAAAATGCTAGTTTCAGGGGATCCCACTCTTCGACTCAGGAGAGTCACCAAGTCCACTATAATACCTCAGGAAATGATGCCAACACCCTGGATTGCAACTGGGACATCAGGGGAGGCATGTCTGGGGGCAACTAACATGCCCAAGTCATTGTATTACATCGGGATCCCTGTCAGCTTGCGATATGTGGGAGCTGACTTTTTCCCATAGGAATGCATTGACCAGCGTTGATTGGCTGAATGCCATACAGAGTACAGCATTCGGCCAATCAACGCTGGTTCTGCTGGAGGCTTGTCTGCGAGGAGGCGGAGTCCTCCTCCGGCAGAACCAGCGTTGATTGGCCGAATGCTGTACTCTGTATGGCATTCGGCCAATCAACGCTGGTCAATGCATTCCTATGGGAAAAATTCTGCTCGTGCATATCGCAAGCTGACAGGGAACCCGACCAGATAGAGCCCCAAAGAGCTAGGTGAGTAACATTCCCACCTAAATAAAGGTAATCCCTAGCTAACCCTGCCTGTACATCTATCCCTATCCCAATTCTGGCACAGTTGGAATTTTCTCTCTAGCCTCCACCGTTCCTGAGCAAAAAGTGCAGGTAGTTTTGGTGGAGGTGTTCCAATCCTAGATAATGTATTTTTTGTATGTTAAGTTGGGGTTTCGCCTATTATAAGAGCAGGGGTCCCATTCCCCCTATTGATCAATCCAAAAATGTCCAAACAACCTTCTGACTATATCCACTGCTTTCTTTACGACTATCCATAGCACGTTACAAGAACAACCTAACCACTACATACGTCATTTGAATCTTGTCGAGCTGCAGTACCAAAGACAGCCTGTGAAAAAGAGTGGCATTATTCCTTAAAAAAAAGCCATTTCTAATCTCTTGGAGCCCCTTTAATAATTTTAATTATTATTATAACTTTAATTTCAATATCTCAGAAAAATAGAATGTTTCACAATTCTCACGACAGATTTTGCTCATGAAGCCCCAGTTACGAAAATACTTTTTAATAAAAGGGCTTTTTCTAAATTATAGGAACATTTCTAATTTTTGTTTGTAGAAACATTGTTGTGTTTGTCCATAGGATGGAGTTACAGTGTCCGAGAGAATGGGATTCAGCTGCAATACCTGACACAGTCCATGGACAAGGGAGGCAGTGTTTTAAAGAATAAGTTTTGTTTCCTTTTAAGCTCCATAGAACTCCTGTAAGAAATCTAGTAACTGATAAAATATATATTTTTAGTACACGCACATGAATTTTAATCAATTTTCCTGTACCATATATATATTAGTGTAGACATGAGCACAAGTCAGAGTGGCTTGAGAAGAAACATATATACGCTACTAGGTCTAAATATACACGACTTTTGTTTCCAATCAGTTTTCAATTGGCATCAAACAATTATACGGTATTTGGAAAGCCTTTAGGGCAAAATTAAAAGGTAAATATTGATCTAATCTACAACCATTTCCTCGCTGCAGCTCCACTTCCACAATAAAAAAGAAGCAGAAACAGACGTCTCAAGATTCACTATAGTGGGGAGAAATACGAGGGAAAATCCTGATCCCGAGCCGTCATTTCTGCCATTTACCAAAGAAGGATCAAGACTGGTGTTTGATTAATGTAATTAGTGATCAAATACAGGAAAATAATAATAATAATAATAACAATTAACAGTTTTTATTTGGGATATTTTATTATATACTAACCTCTACCTGTGTCTGCGTGTTGTTGGCGTCGATGATCCGCCTATATTCAGCAAATTGCTGCTGTCGATGATTTGCCTGCTCTGGCATTTCAGCAGCTCTTAAGCTGTCCTGCTGCTGAACTTGTTCCTTACGCCATGCCTGTGATTGTTTTGGCATCTCAGCAGCTCGCTGGGACACCATATGATGAGCGTGTTGTTGGCGCCGATGATCCCCCTCAGTTCCGCTTGAGGAGAACTCTGTGACTTCTGGCTTCCTTCATAGCTGTACTTGTTTTAGAATTTTGCAACAAATTAGAGTTTCTTTTTCCCAGCATGTTTAAAATGAGCAAACTGCTAATTTGAATTAAAGGTGTTTTCCCATCCAGTGTGTCAGCACTGCCTGGAGCAGATCAAATAATATGCAGATGTATGTACACCATAGACTGAGGGTTAGCTGATTGTTTACATAGAGAGATAGCAGACCTGGCTTTATCAGAAGCTAAGATGAGCAGTGTAATATAGTATGTGAACATAAATTCATAACAGTCGTGAAGCCATGGCATGTACCAGGATAAAAAGTAGCCGATGTGTTCATTGAGGTTACAAACTATCTATGCCAAATATCATTCAAATCCGTTCAGCCGTTTTTGCATGATTGAGGAACAAACATCCAAACACACAAACACAAAAACTTTCACATTTATAATATTGGTAGGGTATTTTTTGTACATTGGGTGGGGTGATTGTCTCAGACGACATATGGAATGGAGGTCACAACCCCTTTGCTTGTGATCGCTTTTTTTCCCCAAAAAATGAAGCACCTATAGATTTTCTATATAAGAAAATTGAGGAATGAGGAAAATTGCCTTCTAACTCATAGTCCGGGGCACCACATGGAGTAAATGCCCTGGATTGCCCGCGGTGGAAATGCCGTGAAAATAAATGTGGCATTTTAGAGTCACAGTAAAGTGGATACAATTCTACCAAATCCCATTCTAGAGAATCCCATCCCCACTTTGCGGTAACACACGCTGTGATCTCTTAAATTGTTGCAGTTTTGGAAATCGCAGCAGGTCCATTGCACCTACGGAAATTCTCGTGGTTTCCCTATAGGTATAATTGAAAAAGCAAATTCTCAACTTTGAACTTTCTGTGCAAGGCACTGTGTGTTGCCGCCGCAGTATTTCTCACAATGTTTTTTTGCCACAGGACGCCACGTGGGGCCTTAGCCTTAAGGTTTTTTGTCTTCTTCTGGATCAACACTGCAGAAGAATAGGCTGGACTTGGGGGACATATGTCTTTTCAGCCATACAAACTAGGCTCACACCTGCGCTTGGGTTTCTGTTATTCAGGTTTGGGTGGGGACCCGGTTAACCGGGGAGACCCACGGACCCCATAGACTAGACTGCTAAAAAACACGAGGAGAAAAGCCCGGCAGGATCCGTAAACGGAAAACCGAGTTCAGGTGTGAATCGAGCCTTGCTATGTCAGGACTATGAGTACATTCACATGTGGCAACGTGCTGCAGATTGTACATCCAAATTTGCAAGTGGAAAATCCACAATGTACAGTAGCTGCAAAGTACGTGAGATTTGAACCCATCTATCTCATCCACATGTCCAAATGGACAGTGACCATCGGTGTAGAATCCACAATGTGTCAATTCTTACTGCAAATTTAATCCTTGTGGATTAAATTATGGTCCGGAACACCCACAAGGTCTTTATATCTTCATTTTTTTGCCTTTTATTTTTCTATTTATCCTGCTATATTGGTTTTCACTGGAACTTAATGGCGAACCAACTCCCTCCCTGTGCCAGGTGTTTGTCTTCATTGATAAAACACAATTTCATGCAAATGTGTCAAGTTCACGAATTCTTTGGCCACTTGTGTAACTACTCAATCACATCTTAATATTCTCGTATCTCCTGAGAATTCTATTCATCGCGCAGCTTGTAAAGGACGTCACCGAAAATCTTTCACGTTATCTGCACTTGCCTTGGAATTTAGGTAAACAGGGTTGAGATAAGAAGCCGTCGCTACACGTAAGGACCGTCTTACTAGGTCCTCATTAAACCTCGGAGGAAGGAGTCCGTGTACAGGGGTTAAATTTCGACCTTCATAAATATAGGCCTTGCATAAGTCACTATTGACTTAGTCTTTGCTCAGCCCCTCGCTGTGTGGTTTGCACGGCGCAGGTTACATGCAATAGAAAAATATGAATCCTGGGCTTGAGTTATTACATCGAAATCGTATGTTTATAAATGAGCGAAGTTGTTATATTTATAAGTCATTAATTCACTGATGGTTTGGGAATAAAGGAAGCTCAGTGATGGCCGGGGGAACTTGAAGGAGCTGTGAACAGGGAACAAGAGGGTGGCTTTTAAATCCATCTGAGACTGAACGGCAGCCAAGAGCGGCTGGTAATATATTAGTCAGTCCGGAGAAGGAGGGCGAGGAAGCGAAGTGACAGATTCCGTGTAGTCCTCCTCCAGATCTATTAATGAGAGTCTTAGGGAATTTCAGTTAATTAGGAGAGTCTATTGAGCTCGTTCCTTCCTTACATCAAAAATTAAGACGGAAGCGAGAGGAGATCTCAAGCCGCTCTGATCATTTCACGCGGGCCGAGAGCCTGAGCCATTCATTTGGCTTTAAGCTAATGATAGAGGTCACATACTTATCGACCAGTGAAAACAAATTGCCCATGGCTTGTTTGTCAGGCATTAAGATATCTCGAGCTAATGTCAGCACTTTGACTAATTTGCAGCTTGTGTTAATTTATTACGTAGGAAAATCTGGCCTGCTCAAGGGAAGTTCTGGTCGGCGGCCAACTCATACTATACCAGCTAAAGAATATGAAGAATTCAGAGTAGGGAATGACAATGTAACTCCATGTTCTTATAGAGGATCTTTTACGGCCTCCACTAACCCTTTACATCTTTCAATAGTCGCTGCAACACTGATTCTGGTGCAGTTTTAATTTTTTCTCTAGCCCCCACCATTCCTGAGCAATCATTTCTGATCGTTTCAGCACAATTATGCTCTATAGAGACAAGTGGGCGGTCCTAGGATGGGGCAAAATGGCACAGACCACCTACCTGACATCGGATAGCATAATTGTGCTGAAACTAAGAACAAAGATTGCTCAGGATGCAAAGCATTGGGGATGGTGGAGGTGGTGAAATGTCCTCTTTAAAGGAAATGTATAATGAAAAGTGACCTATTAGTTTCACTATAACCCATGCAGAGGCTTAAAATAACCAACTCTTCATACTCACCTCTCTGTTCAGCCGGGAATTTAGTGGAGAGTCTCTGCTCGGTGTTATGGTCCTACACATGACTCAACTATCTAAAAGTGTCATGTTGGGGGAAACTAATCCTAAGTACCCCAAATAACTGTAGGTGAAGGGCAGGATAGTCAAACTAAGAAAGATTTTTACCTGTTCATAGGGAATTACCAAAAAAATCAATGAATTTAAAAACCATAGGGATCCCTATATATGGTACCTCCATATGGGACTATATTATGAGAGCATTCTTCCCTAGAAACAATGTATCCAATAGAACACAATCCTTATGTATCAGCGGTGTACTAGGGCTCCATAGACAAGTTGGAGTTTGTACAGAGTTATTTATGGCCATGTACAAGAGTCTTATTATCGGTAATCCACCAGTAACTATCATACTATGTATATGAAATTATGGTCACTGGTTCTATGCATAAATGTATTCATGATCGTCAGTGTAGTCAGCAGGCAAGTTCACAACTCTTATTTTGTGTCTTTCAGAATATAGGCAAGTGGAAGATGTTTCGATAGTGGATGAAGACTACAGGTGTTGGCCATCTTACCATCACAGTGGATGCCTCCTTTCTGTGTTTGACATAAATGAAGCCATAGAAGTCTGTGAAAGCCATTCTCAGTGTAAAGCCTTTATCTGGACCAACCAAACAACCTGGACAGGTAATTCTATATTTACTTACACAAAGTTTATTTCACAAACATGGAAAAACCGAGCAATAGCTGGTCTTCAGTCATCTGAGTTGTGACTATAACAATCCAACTTTGACCTTACTGTGACCTTTAGTTTGGATACTTGTCTCATATCCACTGATTTTTAGGAACATGTCGGAATGATAACGAATCCAATGATACCAATAGCCATACGTTCAGGCATGTTAATGGACCACAAAAATTGATGTTGGCTTTACTATATACAGATGTCACTGTGTTGGCTTTTTTAGATTCTCTTGGGTTGATGTTGCTTGGATTTCTCAGTACTAGGGTTGAGCGATCGGGATCGGAAAAGATCAGATTCCGATTGGCGATCGAGTAAATTTCATGATTGGGTTCCAATCCCGCCTAAAAAGATCGGAATGGAATTCCGATCCCGATCTCTTAACTTACCTGCACAGATCTGCTGCCGCTCCCCGTTCTTCTCGGTCCTCTCCTCTCTCATTCACATGCCTTCAGAGCGCCGTGCATGCCCCAGCTTCCCTAGGCTAGTGTTACAGATGCTGGGAATAGGCGGGCTTGTTCTGGCTTAGGAGAGTGTGGGCAGGTACTGGGAGGAGTGATATAAGTGATGCACTCACGTCTCCCCGCCCTGTACCCTCCCACACTCTCCTAAGCCACAACAAGCCCCGCCTACTCCCAGCATCAGTATCACTAGCCTAGGGAGGCGGGGGCGTGCACAGCACTCTGAAGGCGTGTGAATGAGAGAGGAGAGGACCAAGAAGAATGGGGAGTGACAGCGGCAGTGGATCTGTGCAGGTAAGTAGCTGGCAGATTTTTTAATCACTACACAGCGTTGAGTCCAAAAATTGAAGCATTCAATTTTTGGACTCCATGCAGTGTAGTGAATAGGATCATTTTTAAAATCCGATCTTCGATCATTAAAAAATCACATTGACTTGCATTAGAATCGGAATTGGGATCGGGATTGGCTGGCAAATGATTGGAAATCGGATTTTAAAAACAATCCTGAAATCTCAAGATCGGCTCAACCCTACTCAGTACGCTTCTATCCTAGGCAGTACTGAGCACTGGAGTATTATACAATTTTAGGAATATTGTAGGCATGAATTAATTTTGTAAATCAAAAACATTTAACATAAAAAAAAAATCAACCAGCTCCACAAGAGAAGGTGAGAATTCCTCTGCGTTGCTGCAGAAGTCGTTGACTTGGACGGAGACGATGGAGTCTGAGCCTATTTCAACAGTCATTAGATCAGACACAAGTATCTTGGGAAGAAAAACATACAACACTTTAGTGAAAGATAGGCTGATAGAATGAATGTGAAGAAGGATTGATTGTGTAATTGATGCTAAGCAGAAAGCCGGCCCTTCTCACCACCTGAAGACAAGAACGCAGTTATTTCTGGTTCTACATTAGAGAGGCTGGATTCAAGGATCCTAATATTAAGTAACTGTAGCGATCCTAAATTTATTTGCAGATTACTAAGAAGCTAAACGACAAAAACAACACCATGCACTATGTTAAGACTGCATGGGGAAACATCCAGTGGCTGGAGTCGCGTAGTCTTATGGTCATACACATTAGATTATCATCCGAGCCCACTAATTTCATTGGGACTGGCCAACCATCTGATTAACATAGGGGCTTCCTCTTCCGTAAGGGAATAACAGGACTGGCCTATTGGATTTCAACATGTCCAATCCTTTTGTTGTTACAAGAGATAAGTCAAAGCCATAGCGGTCTGGATGTGGTTTACTTCCCTCTCCCGATTTAGGACCCATGGATGTTTGATAGAACCGATTGTACGTATGTATGGATGGAACATTGGGGGGAAAGTTGTTAGACAAACAAACATTCAAGACAACAGGACTTTTCTTCCACATTTATTGGGTGGAGACCATTATAGTCTAGGGGGTCTGGATTTGGTTTTCAGTTTTTAGGTCCCCAAGCAGAACCGAAGAACGGAAACCCAAACACCAGTGTTGGCTTGGAAACAGGCAGCGGATAATCTTTTGCATATAGGCACAAAACATATAATATGATGCTTTAGTTTCCAAAAGGCTGAAAGTGGTTGAGGGGCAGACTCAGTGTTGGTTTGGGGTTCCTTGGGATAAAACGATTCTAGAGGCCTGCCCTCTTCCAACCCCTAGGAAATAGACCATAGTATCCTTAGTCCATGGTATACATTTAGGTACCTTCTTGTAGACCAGTGATGGCGAACCTTTTTGAGACCGAGTTCCCAAACTGCAACCCAAAGCCCAATAAATTATCGCGGAGTGCCAACACGGCAATTTAACCTTAAAGCTCTGTGGATACACAATTGCGGACCCACAAATTACAGTTGTGTGAATGGGGCTTTACAGATTTTCTACTGAAAGATAAAGGTCTCTGCATTTGGTACTGTGAGATATAAATAGTGAGGGGACCCCACACAGTACAATCTGCCCCGCAGTGGCCCCCACAAAGGATTATATACTCCACAATAACCCCCCTACCCACACAGTGTTAAATTCTCCACAGTAGCCTCCCTCCCCACACAGTATGAAATGCTGCACACTAGTTCCCCCTCCCCACACAGTATGAAATGTTCCACAGTAGTCCCCCTCCCCACACAGTATGTAATGCTGCACAGTAGTTCCCCCTCCCCACACAGTATGAAATGTTCCACAGTAGTCCACCTCCCCACACAGTATGTAATGCTGCGCAATAGTTCCCCCTCCCCACACAGTATGAAATGTTCCACATTAGTACCCCTCCCCACACAGTATGAAATGCTGCACAATAGTTCCCCCTCCTCACACAGTATGAAATGTTCCACATTAGTCCCCCTCCCCACACAGTATGAAATGCTGCACACTAGTTCCCCCTCCCCACACAGTACGAAATGGTCCACAGTAGTCCCCCTCCCCACACAGTATTAAATGCTCCACAGTAATCCCCTTCCAACACAGTACACACACAAATATTCTTACCTGAAGAGCCGCCGGGTATCCTTCTCCTGTTGACTGTGGGCGCTGATGACTTATGTAAGTGAGCGATCCAGGCAGTTGCACTTGTGCCAGCAGAAGGGGCTCTGCTTGCCCTCTCTGGCACGCATGCCATAGGTTCGCCATCATGGTCCTAGACCATTATTGTGTTAGAGGCTGGGTCCTCCGCTCCTCTTGTGGACTAGACCAACACTGGTCAAATAAAACCATTTGTTTGTATTTTCATCTCTCTTGATATGTTACAGTATTGTAAGTTTTGTTGATTTTTATTATTTTTTATATTTTTTAGGGCGACATCTCGTCTTCTTCAAAACAGGCTCAAGAAATCTCGTTCCTGATCAAAGCAAAATAATCTACCTGAAAACAGATTGACCAAATTGATTCCGTTAAGGTCCTTTAGCATGGATTGAATTGAAGAAAATGCACTAATATTCATTCTAATTTCTAGAGTGCTATTCAAATTTACCTGAATTTACCAGGATGGATGTGCAATAATTCAGCAATTTTTTTTTTTATTTTTGTTTAAAAAAAATGTGATTTTCAAAGACAAAAAAATGTGATACACTGTTAGAAATGAAGATAATGAATATGGTGATTATCTTCAATCTGTATATAGTGCTATTTCTGCGGTGAAGAAGAATGACATTTGGATTGGTTTGAGCACACCAATGTCAGTAGGCTGCTGGCTTTACATTCTGTGTGACTGTCCAATGGTACGCCGGCGACTTTCGCCCCGGTGCGAAATATTTCCGTAATTTTCTACAGGGATGAGAAACTATTTGTTATGTTATACGTGTGTGTTACTTTAATTGTAAATTATGAGATTTTAATTATAAAACATCTTAATTTAAGGTGTCGCTCCATGAGGATTCTAGCAAAACAAAGCCATAGCTCATACGTTTCGAGGGTTCCAAAGAAGTGTAAAACTAATATATGGGTCGAATGGTTGAGAGATTGGGAAGCTCTTTGGTAGTTTGAGGAAGAACTTCTAAGAAAGTGCAGCACGTAGCACCTCCGTCATCAAAAATAGACTTCTACGGGGAAAAAAGTTCAAGGTGTAGGATCTCCTACTAAAAAAAAAATCTAAAAATGATAAAAATAAAGTCAAGGTGTGATCATTATATTTACCAAATGTCATCACTTATCTTTTACCAAAAACATGTATTCTATCCAGTATTGAACCAAAAAGACCCTGCCTTAAAGGGGCACTCCAATCAGATCCCATCAATAATCCTGGTGATCAACTGATTTCCATAGGTTTGGTTTGTCAAAACCTCCTACAGTTGGGGAAGCCCCGTCTGAGGCTACTATATGGCAACCTTTTACATAAAGGGGTGACCATATAACTGATGGATGCCTATGCCAGATGCTCCACTGACTTGAGGTCATCCGAAGTAGGAGCCGTGATTCATAGAGATGGGTCCCAAATGGAGGACCCTCCAGTTATGACGTCTATATACTGTACTTTTACAGGGCTTGTGGAAAATAGTTGTACAGAGGTGACTATCCCTTTAAGCCAAAACTAACATGGAATATTTATGACCAAATATAACGCTTACCTCACAAAACATACAAAGAATGGCCTTAGACTGGCGGCGAATAAGAATTTTATCAGAAATAGTAGAGTAATGGTGGCTGTGCCCATACGGCTTATGCACTCAAATTCTATAAAAAAAAAATGGCAACATATTTCATGTCAAAAATATTTAAAAATTTCTAGAAAACAGCCAGTTTTTTGCTATAGAACCAAATCCGGTATCTGTAGTCGTAACTACAGTTTGGCTTTTTCTATAGATGTTCATGGGTCTACAAAAACTTGTCTGGTTCCAAAAAGTTAGACCAATGTCTTCATGGTGGAATATTGCGATGGAACTATTCATAGGGTATCTTGGTAACCTGGTGCTGTACCGAAGCAAATGGGTGTCTGTGGGTCCATCGCTTTAAAAAAAAAAGGGGCTAGCATGGGATAACAAAAAAATTTACGATTCCTTGTCACTCCCATGTTGAATGGGTCTCCGCTCTCCCCTACTTTTGGTCCCATCCCAAAACACGGAAAATGCACCCTATGGGCAGGGGTATCCTGGCGTGTCCTGTGTATCAACAGGGAGTAGAGCGCAACAAATTTTTCTATTATCGTCATGCTACCTAATGAATACGTCTTGTCCATAAGGAGATCTTACCAAAAATCGTGAATTTTGTAAATTATTCGATTACGAAATTCCTTTGTTGTAGGCTGATATTTTTGTCTTCTGTTAGAATTTTGGTTATTCTGATTTGTTACAACCTGTATGTGTCACTATTAGGGTTGAGCGATCGGTATTGGAAAAGATCAGATTCCGATTGACGATTGAGTAAATTTCATGATCGTAAATCCGATCCCGATCTTTTCCAGTGGGATCGAGGTCGGAGGTTATCTCAAGATCAACTCAACCCCAAAAGTGACTCCATAGAGAAGCATTGACTAGGGTTGAGCGATTAGGATCGGAAAAGATTGGATTCCGATCGGCAATTGAGCAAATTTCATGATCGGGATCGGCTGGAAAATGATCAGAAATCAGATTTTAAAATCGATCCTGAAATCTCAAGATCGGCTCAACTCTAGTCACTATGGCTACTATTTCCTATGACTAGATTTAGTACTCTCTTAAATACAAAATTGGGATGTTTACGTAAAAAAGTGGTAGAATTACCCATTAGGACAGATAAGACCTGTGTTTTTTACCAAAAATTTTTGAAAAAATTGTGACCAGATTGGTTACTATGGATGATACCACTGGTATATTCGCATCAACATAAATAAATCTTCCCCCCCTTCTGTCTAGTAATTGACCCTACAATGGGCAAATTGGATTAGTTATCGATCTGGTGTTTGTTATCCTCATTGGTGCTGAAGGTTATTATATTTAATAGGTACTTCTGGTATCTAATCTATTTGCTTTCGATGAAAGCTGCCACTGACATTTATTATACTGTTTTATATTTTGTACAGACAGATTCTTATTGTTTTTGTACTTTTGCTTTGGAAATTTTTATTTTTCTAAAAAAAAAAAATAAAGTTTGGTAAAAATTGATTGTCGTCTCTTAGACTTTCTTTATAGTATTTTTGGATTTTTTTTCTTCTTAATGGATTACATAGAGGAGCAGGGGTAGATTTGGAATCATACTTGCTGACAGATTTTGTTTTTTCACGGACCCCTCATGGACTTGAGTCTACGAGAGATCCCTGAAAAATGGACGTAAATGGGATATGTCCTATTTTTGTGGACTATTTTTAGACTTTGTGAAAAAAAAACAGACTGGTCCTATAGACAACTAAGAGGAAGATGAGACTCCACGGACTGTTATACCCCAAATCATCTGCCCCACCCCACCCCACCTCCCCATATAGCGGTCACCAACTAAGAGGAAGACGAGACTCCACGGACTGTTATACCCCAAACCACCCACCCCACCCCCCCATACTCACCACTCACCCACCCGAATCCAACTCCCCCCACACACACACTTTACTAGCTTTGGCAATGCCAAATATCTATTCGGACGTGCCAATAAAGCTTGTTTGATTTGATTTGACTCTCATCATTCCAAAAAGGACTGGCTGTCGTACACTGAGCATCCATAGCTCAAGCCATGATGAATAAGTATCACGTAACTTATGATGGTATGGTGCTTGAAGCAGCACTGTCTTCTTATCCCTGAATAATGACCAATGGGTCCTCTTAAATGGATTTTCCACTAATATTATGTTGTCTATCCTTATGGTAGACCTGGAATTCCTGGAAGAGCTTGTGGTACTTGGGTGAGGTCCACTTCCTTTCTTAGGCCAGTGACATCATGTCCATTGATCACATGGTCACAGTCTAGTCCAGGGGTAGGGAACCTTTGGCTCTCCAGCTGCTGTGAAACTACAACTTCCAACATGCTCCATTCACTTCCATGGGAGTTACAAGAACAACAGAGCAAGTATGCATGCTGGGAGTTGTAGTTTTGCAATAGCTGGAGAGCCATACATTCCCTACCCCTGGCCTAGTCCCATTTCAATGAATAGGGATGAGCTGCAGTACCATGCACAGCCACTATGCAATGTATGGTGCTGTATAAACAGTGAAAAAGCTACAGCTCTAGCCCCTTCAATTAGCTAATCAGTGGAGGTTCCAGTTGTCAGACCCCACTGATCTGGTATCGGTGACCTATCTTAAGGACCAGTGATTGGTATCAATATTTCGAGAAAACCCCGTTAAAAGTCCAAATGGGGCTATAGTTACACCCATGGCCTTACGATGAAATATTATATACATATTAGTCATATATTCTCATAGCCAATTATTAATGACTTCCTAAGGGGAACGCGTTTACCAAAATGCAGGAAACCTTTTGCTCTTGAACATTTTTTTCCAATGGCTCCCAAACCCCCTTCACCTCCCCCCGCACTCCCACCTTACAGCAGATGGATTTTGGCTCTGTAATCTCTATTTCGTATGTTACATGAGCAAACAAAGCCATATGATTTGGCAAGACCCTACGAGGGGGGAACATGTTTTGATTAGTGAGGTGTCGGAGACATAATAAATTTCATTCATGCAATGAACTTTCGTGTAATACAAATGTATCCCGAGGTTTATCTTACAGGCTTGTGAAAGGAGAATTTCATGTATCTTTGGTAAACTGAAGACAAAACCAAGAAGTAAGTGTGTTTATATTCCCCATTGACTCCCCTGTGGTGCTAAAGCCAGAAATCCTCTAGAAAATGAAATTTCATTGCAACCACCTATATAGCTCTTAAAGAGACAGTACCGTCATAACCATTGGCTTCCCAAATGAAACAGTCAAGGGTGGAAATACCAGAAAGTGCTTTAAGACGCCATGTACACTTGATAAAGGGGTACACATCCCGAAACGCGTAGTGTCTATTGTTAAATAATAAAGTAATTTTGGACTGAATTATCCTGGGTGAAGTGCGGTTCCTTCCTTCTGACCCATTGGGGGGTTTATTCCTTGTGCTTTTGGTACGACCCCAGACACCTTAGGGTGACCATGGATCCTGCGAATGTTTCCACCCAAAGAAGAACCCTCTGTGAATCGGATCTAATGTTCTTCAGGTGGTTGTGACCTACTCACAACCAACCAAGGTGAGAATTCAACCTATTTGTTGTATATCTTTTGCCATACAATCCTACACTATACATGGCTCGGTGCGGTGTTGTTCTATTTTCTTCTCGTTGAGCTAGATCCTGATGTCTGTGACCATAGACTAAAGACCAGTGCTAGGGTTGAGCCGATTTCAGGATCGATTTTAAAATCCAATTTCCAATCTTTTTCCAGCCGATCCCGATCGTGAAATTTGCTCGATCGCCGATTGGAATCCGATCTTTTCTGATCCCGATCGCACAACCCTAGTCAATGCTTCTCTATGGAAAAAGTCACTTTTAGGGTTGAGCTGATCTTGAGATAACCGACCTCGATCCTGCTGGAAAAGATCGGGATCAGAATTCCGATCGCGATCGTGAAATTTGCTCGATCGCCGAATCCGATCTTTTCCGATCCCGATCGCTCAACTTTAACCGGTGCTGAACAAGACATAGACAACTTTCAGACAAGTAGCTCTTCTACATACAAGTGAAAAGTTGATTTTCTTAGCTGCCCCACTGCCCTTTACACATACATTTCATGTTCACTATTAGAGAATGAACCAGTTCGTAGTGCACCATGTCCGTTACGAAATTTCTAAAAATTTCAGGCTCGGCTTAACTCAAAATTTTTTGGGTTCATCACCCAGGAATCATTATTAAGCTCTGACTGAGAACCAGAGAGGTGCGGGCAAAATCAAAAACATTGACACTCACTTTTCCTTAGCTCTCCTGGATGTCCA
Source organism: Leptodactylus fuscus (assembly GCF_031893055.1). NCBI lineage: Eukaryota > Metazoa > Chordata > Amphibia > Anura > Leptodactylidae > Leptodactylus > Leptodactylus fuscus. Next base: position 12,964,044 of record NC_134267.1, on the reverse strand, counting down.
ATCTTCCTTCTTATACTCATAACTTCTTTGTAAATTTTTCTGGCGTCTTCTTCAACATGACAATCCCAAGGAACACAACTGAAGCCTCAGTGGTGATTGGGCCTCAGTGATCATGTGGGGTGCACCTATGTCATCCGTGCTCTCCATGTGAAGTCTCACTGAAGCCCAACAGAACACACCAGAAAAGGTTGCAAGAGACACTGTGTGAAGACTTAAGATTAATATACTTGGCACTTTGGCCATCTTCTTTGAGAAACCCACCCATAGGAATAGGAAGACTTTTTAATATGTCAGTTGCCTGAATCAAAGAAGTTTCACTGCATTAGCTTATCCTATCTCGCACAAGAGCCCTGTGTTGTCAGTGTCCTCCATTGAACCCAGCATGACCACAAATGTGGTTAAGTCCAAATCAATTAGATCAAGATCATAAAAAAAGGACAAAGGGTCACAAAATGGCCTTCGCCGCCAAAGAGATGGCCCCGGATACCAATCATTTCTATGCGGTTGGGTTGCACAGCCATGACCAACTTTCTCAGAATAAGAACCAGGATTTCTATAATAGAATATTATTTAGGATCGTTTCCTTATTATTCAAGTAAATAGAATGAAATATATGTATGAATAATTTAGATTTTTCTACGATTCAAGATTGAGTTGAAGAGTCCCATGTTCTAGGTGCTGTCCTGGGCGGAGAGTGGCAGGTTCCTTCTTCAACTCTTTCTGTGTCCGGTGAGATGTTGGAATTTCTGAGTCATGATCGATACAATATTGCTATATACTAGTCTGAGCAAAGTAGATTGGTTCTGTCCGGGATTCCTTTAAAAGGACCCAATAGATGATCGACTTCAGAATGTAAAATAAGTAATAGTTTAGATCTTACAGTCTTGTAAGCCCTGCGTACTGACAAGATAAAATTGCCAAAAATTAGTCTTAAGATGGTCATACACCTGTAGTAGGCTTACTTGGCCAACCCTCTTTCTACTGAGTTTGCCTTATCAATGTGCACTCGATTTAGTTGAGAATACATGTGCTCTCTATAGGGACAGAGAAATTAGCCAATGCCAAACACCCCTGGTGGTGACTTATTATTAGAGATGAGTGAGTAGTACTCGATCGAGTAGGTATTCGATGGAATACTACAATATTCGAAATACTCGTACTTGATTGAGTACCACTCGCTGTTCGAATGTAAAAGTTTGATGCAGAACCAGCATTGATTGGCTGAATGCTATACAGTCGGCCAATCAACGCTGGTTCTTCTCCTATCTTTAGAAGTCTTCTCCGTGCAGCGTCCCCGCGGCGTCTTCCGGGTCTTCATTCACTCTGCCAGGCATCGGGCCTGGGCAGAGCCGACTGCGCATGTCCGCTTGTAGTGCGGGCATGCGCAGTCGGCTCTGCCCAGGCCCAATGCCTGGCAGAGTAAATGAAGGGCTGGATATCGCCGCGGGGACGCTGCACGGAGAAGACTTCTCGGAGGATCCAGCCCGACCCTCACTCATGGCCTTGTAAGTACAATTTGATCGAACGTTGCCTACCCCTGAAACTAGCATTTTCCCCCCATAGACTATAATAGGGTTCGATATTCGATTCGAGTAGTCGAATATTGAGGGGCTACTCAAAACGAATATCGAACCTTGAACATTTTACTGTTCACTCATCTCTACTTATTATCCATGAGTATAAAAGATCTTCTATGTTGAATACATTTTTCCCCTCACATCATGTACTGAATAGAGTCGGCTATCGAATCCGGCTACAGTCACGCCAGCACTCGCTCTATGTTCAGGGATGCCGTCCCCTATCCCGCTTGAAATATGCGGAGAGACAAGTCCTCCAAGTCCGCCGAGTTTCTGTCCCCTATTCCAAGTGAAAAACGTGAAGAATCTGCATTGTTCACGGTCAAAAACTGGGCAGACCCCATTAATAGGGTTGAGCGATCGGGATCGGAGAAGATCGGATCCCGATCAGCAACCGAGCAAATTTCACGATCGCAATCATGATCGGAAATCAGATTTTAGACCAAGCAAATTTCACGATTGCAATCAGGATCGGCTGGAAAATGATCGGAAATCAGATTTTAAAATCAATCGTGAAATCTCGAGATCGGCTCAACCCTACTGTAGATATAATATACAATTAGGGTTGAGTGATTGAGATCGTAAAAGATCGGATCCTGATCAGCGATCGAGCAAATTTCCCAATCGGGATCGGCTGGAAAATGATCAGAAATCGAGTTTTAAAATCGATCCTGAAATCTCAAGATTGGCTCAATCCCACCCATTATCATCCAACTGGGTAAAGTCTAAGCAGATCCAAAGAATGGAACCCCCAATGCAGGTATGATCCCAGCATCAGTGTACTCTAATAGTTTTAGAATCTTCAGACACAATTTAAGTAAAAAAAAATTATTTCACCACCAATAAAAGATAAAGAAACAAATTTTAAAAGAATTACAATAAAAATTTCATTTTCCTGGCCCAGACTATAATCTCTGATCTCTATTGTCCTGTTCTCACATTCGCGTACGGTACAGAGCAGCTCAGCATTTGTTACTAGCCTTTGTGAATACTGAAGTGGGCAGCATTTTGATGAAACATTTAGTCCAGGCTTCAGATTCTTCTCCATCTGTTCTTTATTTTTAAGGCTTTCCAAATAAACTCCTTTCTTGAAGGATGTTGGGAATGAAAGCAACTTCTGGAGGGTTTGAACATTTGTTGAGAAAACGTGATCTTGGCAGCTAGTTGAAAAGGGACTGCAGAAAGATTGTTCAAGAACTTCAGGGTGATAAATTACATGTTCCTTTTTTTTTTCCCCTCCATTTTTTAAGGGTCAAACAAGCTTCAACGTCCCATGGATCCAGCCACAGCCAAAAATAAGTGAAAGAAGATCCAACTCCACATCGCAGTAGGTGACCTCAAAACATCAAGAAAATAGCCAGCGGAATTAGCTCCAATTATCATATATTCATAAAGAGACTACAAGGAAATTACGACGAGGAACACACGGAAAGTTCTACTCTACGGGAATAGATGGATTTTCAGAAGGCTATTCATTAAATCAGCTCGGTGAGGCCCAAAGTTCAAGTATGAAATTCTTTGTTTAAGAGAGTCCAAAATGTTACAGGAGACGGAAGAGCTTCGTGTTACTTAGGAATAATCTAGATTTAGAGGACGAGACCTCAGGGAAATAGTATGGCAGCCAATACAAAAATTTGCATGATAAAAAAGGTCCTAAAAAAATTATTGGTTCGGGTCTAAACCTTGACATCTGAATCTAGTTCAGGCAAAGAAGTTGCAGTCACCTTCGGACCCGAAAGCTGAAGGGGGCACAGAATACCCCATGTTATATGACACCACACCAGTATTCCACCATGATAGTTGATTTTCATGTGGTCTTGGTAAAAATTTTACTTTTTAAGCAAGACACTTTGTTACCTCTTTGGCCCCAATTTAGTTTATTTTTCTTAGAGATTACATATATTTCCTTAACCCCTTCCCGCCGATGGCATTTTTTGTTTTCGTTTTTCGTTTTTGACTCCCCTCCTTCTAAACCCCATAACTTTTTTATTTCTCCGCTCCCAGAGCCATATGAGGTCTTAATTTTTGCGGGACAAATTTTTCTTCATTAATTATTCTGTATAATGTACTGGGAACCTGGAAAAAAATTCAGAATGGGGTGGATTTGAAGAAAAAATGCATTTCTGCGACTTTCTTACGGGCTTTGCTTTTACGGCGTTCACTGTGCAGTAAAAATGACCTGTCCCCTGTATTCTGTGTTTCGGTACGGTTCCAGGGATACCAAATTTATATGGTTTTATTTACATTTTAACCCCTTAAAAAAAATCCAAAACTGTGTTAAAAAATTTTTTTTCTAAAAACTGCCATATTCCGACAGCCGTAACTTTTTATACGTCCGTGTACGGGGATGCATAGGGCCTCTTTTTTGCGGAGCCAGGTGTACTTTTTAGTTCCACTATTTTCGGGAAATGTTATTGCTTTGATCACTTTTTACTCAAATTTTTATCAGAATCAAAACAGTGAAAAAACAGCGGTTTGGCACTTTTGACTATTTTTGCTGCTACGGTGTTTACCGAACAGGAAAAATATTTTTATAGATTTGTAGAGCGGGCGATTTCGGACACGGGGATACCTAACATGTATATGTTTCACAGTTTTTAACTACTTTTATATGTGTTCTAGGGAAAGGGGGGGTGATTTGAATTTTTAATTCTTATTATATTTTTTATATTTTTTATTACTTTTTTATTTATTATTTTTATTACTATTTTTTTTTTTTTTTTTTGCATTTATTAGACCCCCTAGGGGTGTTGAACCCCAGGGGGTCTGATCACTAATGCAATGCATTACAATGCTAATGCATTGCAAAAAATCATCCTTTCTTTTGCAGGCTGCATGTAAAGGCTCCCGGCTGTCATGCCAACGTGTCATTGGCCCTGGAGCATGCATTCAGAATCTAAATTCTGCGCATGCGCAGTCGACTCTACCATCAGGCTTCGGGCAGAGCCGACTGCACATGTCTGTTTGGCCATTTTACTGTGGCTGCTTCCATGACAGTAAAAGAGTTGGCTCTGCTTGAAGCCCGATGGTAGAGTTGACTGCGCATGCGCGGAATTAAGATTCTGAACACAGGTTCACCGGAAGAAGACTAGAGGAAGGACGCGGCAGAGAGGTGCGGTTGTAGAAGATGGAGGCGTCACTGGAAAGTCTGTAGGCAGCACAGGAAATGCCCCCTGTGCTGTCTGGAGACTCATTTGCACACGGGGAAAAAACGGTATATCAATAGAACGGCGGCACAGTGCAGAAATATAAAGGTAGGGGAAGAATAGCCTTTCTTAAGGCTATTCTGACATGATATTACCTGAAAAGGGATTCTAATGATAAAATCCCTTTAATAATATATATTACAAAGTTTCTTATATTCACCTGTTCTATTCATGTATGAAGCATGGTTTTATGGGGTTCTATGTGATTCCAAAATTGCTGCTTACTTGCAGAAACAGCATTGCAATACGAAACATAACCTTATAAGAAGGGGAGGATTTCCTCTGCCAGCCCATCATGGATTGCTATGACAGCCAAGTCTAACAATGACCCTGAGATCTGCCATCTTTCTGCACCTATTAGGCTTTGCCGGGGCAGGACCTAGTAGGATGCCTTCTCATGTATCACTTACACCTCATTCTATAAAATAAATAACCAATATTCTCTAAATCTGAAAAAATAGATATTATAAATCCTGAAATTCTGTAACTCATCTGAAATGTGTTGGAATAATACAGAAAATATGCCGTGTATACGGTAAGAAGTGTTGCAAGGATTGCAACGTCTTTCTTCTGCCTTGTGTCTGCGTTACATTTTACAAAGTGACATAAGACGTCTATGAATAGTAACTCGTGCCTTCACAATGCATTAAATGTGTTTATTTTGTCAAGAGACCTTCACTTTTCTTGTACTTGAAATCATTAGAGCCATATGGCAGTACTGTATGTGATCTCTAGGTTCTAACATGCAGCATATGGTGCGTAAAGCCATGTATAGATTGTTGTATGTGGAACTACATGTGTAGATTATATCCAATGTCATTCTTACAGGGAATTTCATTTTTGACTTATTAACCCTTTCTTTTCCCAGGAGCTGAATAATGCAATGGAGACCCGCCAACGATGCCAACGATAAGGGCAGGCTCTGATGGTCCGAACGGCACAAGCGGCAATTACAGCCTCAACCCTCCAGGACGTTCCACAAGTCCTTGTATGACAGCTACTGGTATTTTATTCCATTGGGCTTGGAGAAGACTAGTAAGTTCTTTCACCGATTTTAGTCGGCTGCTGCACCCCTTAGTTCGGTGATCCAACTCATCCCAGAGGTGCTCAATAGGGTTCAAGTCTTGGGCTCTGGGCCAGTCCAGTCAGTTAACCTGATTGTCACTGTACCGAGCCATGGTAGACCTCACTACATGATAGCTGGAGTTGTCATCCTGAAAGTAACATTGGTCCGACCCAAGAACCGCCATAATTTAGGAAGCACACTGTTATCGAAAATAGAGTAATAGGCGTCGGCGTTGAGTTTACCATGCACTGGGACCAAGGGTCCCAATCCATACCAGAAGAAACCCCCCCCCCAAAACCATAACTCCACCTCCGCAGAACTTTACTGGGTGTCCAAATACTTATTGCTAGACAGTGTAGCAGACATCACAGCACTTTTGGTTTGGACCCAAATGTTTAGTCCAAAGCAAAACTTGCACTCGACCCTTGGAAATTTTTGCAAAATAAATTTTGCAAGGTTTGCCCATCACTACCTGTAACGATGACATCAATTTCAGAGCAATCTTAAAGAACCACCAATGCAAATGCCCCTCGAATTTTTCAAGCCCAGTAGCGACTAGTCAGACAGGCGCGAATTTGTCAAGCTGTACGCTTTCTCGTAACCTGATGATGTCATGAGACAAGGTGTAGAGCCTTACGTTAAATATATAACATAAAACAGTCTTCTAGCAAATCTGCCCCGCTATGTAAGGAGAGGATGAGAAAATGGATGGACTTTGTGTAAAAGGAGATTCATTACTAAATGTAGCAGATCCCCAGATGTGAAAGCCGCGCTCAGGACCGATGATGTCACCATCTCCCCAATACTAATCCCTAGAAGAAGCTGAATAAACAGGAATACATTAGGCCTGTACAGTAAAGTGCTGGAAAAAAATAAAAGCTGATTTTCGTGTAATAAAATTGTCATTATTGCGCTGTCTTCTGTGCGGCCGCCGCATCCAAAACTAACAGAGAACCTAATCTGAAAGTATAATACAAAGTATTTTCCTACAATGAAAACGTGTTGCCTTGTAAACCACAGTCAGCCCATTACTTCCTTCTTTTATCTCAGATGGCAAGATGTGCGCAGCTTTCTAAACACTGTGGTTTGGCCCCGAGACGTGTAATAAAGACAGTGAAATAATAAGTGACTATGGAATAGCTGGTGGAGTGTTGTGAGCCGTGCGTATCGCCAGCAGGCGCCATGGCATCAGTGCATAATCCAAGCGAGGGATAGATGGGCTTAGTCTTAAAGGGGATGTCCACACAGTGCACAGGGAGCAGAAGCAGTGGGTGCAGAGCTCAAAAGCCACCGCTATACAGTGGACAAGGCTGCAGTGCCGCTCCTACTACTTCTATAGGAACAGAATCCCATCCACACATTGCAAAAAAATATGCACAGTGGAAATGTTGCAATTTGCAAAACCTTTGCGTTTTTGGAAATCTCAGCATGTCAATTATATGTAGAGAAACGCAGTTTCCTTATAGGTATAATGGAAGAAGAAAGTCCACAGAGGAAAACTGTGAAAAGCTCTGCGGGGAAAAAACGTGAAGCATTTCCGCCTTGGTTTTTCCCAGTAGGGTATTTTTCCTGCAGCCAGCGACATGGTGCCTTAGCCGTATAGTAGTAAGCACATAAATTGGTGAAGGTGGTAAAAAGTCCTCTTTAAGGGTAAGGCTCCACAGGACGTCCCACAGCCAAAAATCGCTGTGTGAAAAAAAAACGGCGGCAACGTATCGCGGTTCTTCCCACGGTGCTTTAAACAGAAAGTTTGCAGAGTTTTCCTCTGCAGACTTATTCTCTTACCATTATATCTATGGGGAAACTGGCGGTGTTCCTGAAGATATAATTGACATGCTGAGATTTCCAAAACCGTGCTGCTTTTGGAAATCGCGGTGTGTACGCAATGCGGTTTTTACCGCAAAGTGGGCATGGGATTCGATAGAATCCCATCAACTTTGCCTGTACTGTATTTTTCCCATGGCATTTCCATCGGGGCACATTGCGGTGTTTCCGTACCATGGGGCCCCAGCCTAAACAGGTTTTCTCACTATTATATATTTGCTAGGACTCTGACCACTGGTACAGCCAAAGATTAGGAGAACGGGACCCAAAAATTCCTTAGAGCTCAACTCACTTCTACAGGATTTCGAGTCGATGTCGTATATTGTATGAAGCCATGTATTCTCCATTTGTTTGCCTTGTTTTCACACTTTTTTGTTGATATCGCTTTTAAATGTTTTTATTACTTTTATTACTGTAAAGATACATCTACTAGGCTGGACATTTTAGGCACTGGTTGTGGTTTACTGTCCTGCATTTTATTCCTTGCAAACTGAGCAGAATGCAAGTAGAACTTGGGAGTGATCAAGAGACAGCTATGGCTACTTACAGAACTGATCACAAATCAAATGTATCAAAAACTTTTGACATGCGTAGATGGCAACGTTGTGGCTCAGTGGTTAGCACGTCGTAGTGCTTGGGTCCTGCGATTGAATAAAACCAAGGGCAACATCTGTATGGAGTTTGTATATTCTCCCTGTGTTTGCTTTGGGTTTATTCCCACATAGCCAAAAGCATACAGATTGGTAAATTGGCTCCCTGTACAAACAAGTCATCCTGTTGGGGATCAAGAAAGTAGGGGAGGGGGATTTGTCTAGAACTCCCTCTCCCAAGGAAGGAAAAATTATGCTCACTGGTCAATGATGGAGAGTTCAATGGAAAACGTGAACTTTACTTCATTCGTACAAAGGCACAACGCGTTTCCAATATATAAGTACTCAATATGTGGCTTGTGGCGCTTGGTGTTTTGTCCCCTTTTATCTTTGAGTATCATGTTGGGGATCAGCACCTTAATGGTAGCCACTAACTCCCCGACTCCACAATGCTCCCTGCACTTTGAGTCTCCATGAACAAAGTGCTATCCAAATATGTGTCATTGTCATTGAATTCCCTGACATATTGAGTTTTTTTCTAGAATTCCATGGAAACATTTTGTTCAATATTCCATGCCGTAGATATAAGACTAGTCAAAGGAACCCCAAACACATGGAGTGGCTACAGCTCTGTATTGTTGGCCTCCAGATTAGGAAGGCATAGAATGCACTGACCACGTTTTGTGTATGGCGGTAAGACCGCCATGATACCCCAGATAGTCGTCCGCTCCATGCACAACCGGCTGATAGCGATTCCAAGTTCTAAAAATATATTCACGTTATTCCACCCTTGGTGCCCATTGTCTAATGAATTTTAGCGCTGACAAGATTTCAAGTCAATGTAAAGAAGGAAAATCAAGGGGAATAAAGGAAATGGTGGCGATCCAGCTCTCGGCGTGATGGATGTGACACCATCTGTATTTTATTTCGATGGGGATATATATTTAGCGAAAATGTAAAACAGCTCGGTGTACGTGAGTCAGTGTGTAGAGTAGTCACTTGGATGTGTATAATGGGAAACATGCTTGAGGTTGGAAGTTACAACTGGAAACCAAGTGCTTCATGTGTCAGAGACGGAACGGTATAAAGTCTCCCTGACACCCTATCTATCCCAGCCAAGACGTATAAATCATCATTTCAGGAAAAGAAAACACCGAGGTCTTGGCTGTAACATTCATTTTCCTAAGCTTGTACAAAATTAAATACAACTTGATAATTTAACCAGACTTGTCAATAAGGACTGATGAATTCAGCAGACACCAGGGGTTTGCAGAAACGCACAGGACGCCCGCTGCAGACCGCTTTGGCAGCTCGTGTTATTTTGATCAGCCTTCGTCTTGACAACAATAAAATGGCTTATCCGGTAGCGAAAACATTTAATTGAAATACATCCTGTTCCTAAGATATCGCCTCTGGAGAAGACCTTCCACCTTCGGCGCCATTGGGTGTCCCTATAACTGTATGACTTCTTTTATAGAACTGTTTTTGGATGGATTTTGCTATAAAATACTCAATAAACTCACACCTTCGAGGGTCAGGATCATAGAAGAAGAGTTAAGGGAGTTCTCCGCTTTGGACAATCCGGGTGTACTAGAAAGGTCCTTGGACAATAAGGTGATTGGTGATGGTGGAGCCAAGCAAGACTTGTTTCACGAATATTCACAAGGGGCTCAAGTTTTGGTTGGAACTGGAAGAGATTTTATTATACGTTCTTCAGACCCCGGAGGTCCAGGGAAGGTTCCGAGAAAATATACTGATGTTCACATCTCCTCACTTCTCTTGGGTGTCTGGTCTTCTCCTGTTCTTGAGCCTAGTGGTCATTTGGAGGATGTCATGATGTCATCATGTCCCATATGACTACTGTGACCCCGGGGGAAAGTGATGTCAGAGAAGACAATGGAAGACATCTTAAGAGCCCATCAATGAAGACTTTATGTGGGGACAAACACTGGACGCTCAGTAAAGATGAGGAAATGGAGGTGTCACTGTTTTTGTTTCAATCTTTAGTCCGCACCTCTCTTGGATCTCCATTTGTTATATTCCTGGGTCTGAAGAGAATGGGTGGCAAATTCCTGCTGAACCTGAAATTTTTGCTCACAGTTTATTATGAACTGGTTTTCTCATCTCTAAACTGATCACAAAGGGTTCCCCCATGGTGATCCTCAACAATCGGCTGTGATCTATGGAGAAGTCTGGTAATAAGTGGTCACCACTCAAATCAATTGTTTGTCCGGGAAATTCAGGACAAGATAGATACTCCAGAGTCAATGACACTCTTTGTAACTATTCTACACCTTGTCCAAGAGATGAGGATTCCGAACAGGGGACCCCCTTTCCCCCCCCCCAAATGGAAGTGGGTTGTCTAAACTAGGCAGCCCCTTTAACCTATCAATTACTCAAGTACTTAAGACATAGAGTGACTCCCACTTTTATATGTTGAATGATAATACAGTAATACTAGAATTCACCTACTGCAAGCATATATATGGTGGCCAGAGCCTTCAGATCACTGGGGGCTTCTGAGGTCAGACATGCTATAATGTAAGAGCAGAACATGCTGGTGATATCCTAGAACCCACATGCACCCAACCAATATATATCTGGTGCCAATTATATGATGTTGGGCTTGTTGGGCTTTTGGTGCAGCCAAGAGTCTAGTCAAAATTTTGTTCATAGTCGATGTTCAATGGCACATTTGTTCACCCACAAAAAGTACAGCCATGTTGTTACCAGCCATATGCAAGAAACACTTAGTGGTGTTTCCATGTTTAGGCGGCATCAGATGACTTCATCTATTTTCTACATTTTTTCCATGTTTCCAGCATTAAAGAAATTTTACCAGATTTATGACAATTACAAAAGCTCATAAGAGGGCAATACAGTGTGCCATATATGTTTATATATTATATGTGAGTATAGCGGTACTATCAGGTATGTAACTATACATGACACTGGTACCAGACCCTGGAAGATAGCAGTACGGCACCATGTGGTTGGGGGTCGGACTGTACAGATCTACAGATCAGGGGTAGTTGTGCCTAGAAGCACTGAGGATACTATTAATAGACGACAAAATAATTAGCAGGTAATTAAGACCAAACATAAACAATTTACCCTGTGTGACCCCTGACACGTAAACATACCTGTCTATCCAAAGATCTAGGAAAGAACAACGGGTTATGCAAGAGTCAATTATCTATCTATCTATCTATCTATCTATCTATCTATCTATCTATTATCTATCTATCTATCTATCTATCTATCTATCTATCTATCTCCTATCTATCTAGCTATCTATCTATCACCTATCTATCTATCTATCTATCTATCTATCTATCTATCTATCTCCTATCTATCTATCTATCTATCTATCTATCATCTATCTATCTATCTATCTATCTATCTACTCTATCTATCTATCTATCTATCTATCTATCTATCTATCTATCTCCTATCTATCTATCTATCTATCTATCTATCTATCTATCTCCTATCTATCTATCTATCTATCTATCTCCTATCTATCTATCTATCTATCTATCTATCTATCTATCTCCTATATATCTATCTATCTATCTATCTCCTATCTATCTATCTATCTATCTATCTATTTATCATCTATCTATCTATCTATCTATCTCCTATATATCTATCTATCTATCTATCTCCTATCTATCTATCTATCTATCTATCTATCTTCTATCTATCTATCTATCTATCTATCTATCTATCGATCTCCTATCTATCTATCTATCGATCTCCTATCTATCTATCTATCTATCTATCTATCTATCTCCTATCTATCTATCTATCTATCTATCTTCTATCTATCTATCTATCTATCTATCTATCTATCTATCTATCTATCTCCTATCTATCTATCTATCTATCTATCAATCATCTATCTATCTATCTATCTATCTATCTCCTATCTATCTATCTATCTATCTATCTATCTATCTATCTCCTATCTATCTATCTATCTATCTATCTATCTCCTATCTATCTATCTATCTATCTATCTATCTCCTATCTATCTATCTATCTATCTATCTATCTATCGATCTCCTATCTATCTATCTATCTATCTATCTATCTCCTATCTATCTATCTATCTATCTATCTCCTATCTATCTATCTATCTATCTATCTATCTATCTCCTATATATCTATCTATCTATCTATCTATCTATCTATCTATCTCCTATCTATCTATCTATCTATCTATTTATCATCTATCTATCTATCTATCTATCTATCTATCTATCTATCTATCTCCTATCTATCTATCTATCTATCTTCTATCTATCTATCTATCTATCTATCTATCTATCTATCGATCTCCTATCTATCTATCTATCGATCTCCTATCTATCTATCTATCTATCTATCTATCTATCTATCTATCTCCTATCTATCTATCTATCTATCTATCTTCTATCTATCTATCTATCTATCTATCTATCTCCTATCTATCTATCTATCTATCTATCTCCTATCTATCTATCTATCTATCTATCTATCTATCTCCTATCTATCTATCTATCTATCTATCTATCTATCTCCTATCTATCTATCTATCTATCTATCTATCTATCTATCTCCTATCTATCTATCTATCTATCTATCTATCTATCTATCTATCTCCTATCTATCTATCTATCTATCTATCTATCTATCTATCTCCTATCTATCTATCTATCTATCTATCTATCTCCTATCTATCTATCTATCTATCTATCTATCTATCTCCTATCTATCTATCTATCTATCTATCTATCTCCTATCTATCTATCTATCTATCTATCTATCTATCTATCTATCTCCTATCTATCTATCTATCTCCTATCTATCTATCTATCTATCTATCTATCTATCTCCTATCTATCTATCTATCTATCTATCTATCTATCTATCTCCTATCTATCTATCTATCTATCTATCTATCTATCTATCTATCTAATGAATAATACCTTTCCTCACACATTTGGCTATAAAGGAGTTAACCATCTTATCTTCCATACAGCCCAGATCCTTAAGTGTTGAGGATGTTTAAACTATTTTTGGGGCTGAGTAAACCTGCGGCCGCTTCCTGCTCCACTGGACAGTGATACCTCGGCCTGACCTCTGCTCTTCTCCTGTCACTGGTGGTGATTGATGGTGTTAAGTCAGAACTAAATGAAAACCCCCCACGGCATGTGCATAGAGCATGAAACCTCTGTCTGAGACCTAAGATGGAGAATTTGTGACTATACTGAAACAATCTAACAGGAAATTCGGGTTATTCAATGTATCCAATGGGTTAAAAAAAAAGGACATAACATGGACTAATAAGACTTGAAAGGTGTTATCCAGGATTAGGTCTGGTTTGGCTTTAATCCCGGTCAATGTCAATAGGTTTCTTAGAAAACCAGGCATCGACCTATAAGGAGCTACCTATAGACAGTGTCTATGTACTGTATATACACACTGTCTACCAATAAGTATTTGGCCACCAGTGGTAGAATAGAAAAACACCACTTATTCCTATCCAATAGTTGGTAGACCCCAGCAGACGCTTTCTTATGGATGGGATTGATGGACACAATACTCCCGGATGCCTGGTGACACTCCTGGTGTATGTGAACCATCGGTTGGGTGCGGTTTCTCTGGCCAGCACTCGTCGGTCTCTATCTCCCAGTTTCGGGGGTCTGCCGACTCAGGGCACATTCGACAATCACCGTTCACCTTCCACTTTGTCATCACATAGGCCACTGTCAATTTTGGGTAATTCAGTTCGCTTGCTATGTCCCTTAAGGATCGACCATTTCTGTGGTGCCCCACAATTACCCCATTCTCAAAATCGGACAACTCTGCACTTCGTGGCATCTTGCATGCGACTAATGCCAATGCCAGAAGGCGCGACGTACATCCCGACCGCAGATATCTTCACTTGCATGGGTGTCCAAATACTTATACTCATCCATACAGGTCCAAGAATCTTAAGATGATCCTCCATCTGCGATAGTCCCCTAGTATGTCACTAAAGCGACTACTGATTTTACAAACTATCTGAAATTGCACAAAATTAAGAAGCAATAAACAGCATTAAAATTTGCAAATTGGATGTTTAAAATTGATGTTAAAATTTGTCAAATTTAAAAAATTGACATGAAAAAAGTTTGAGGCGAAGTTCATGAAGTTAAAAAGGCACAAAGGTCTGGTGCAAATCTACACTTGTTCGTTGCAGCCATAATTTCTTTCTTTACTTCTTTGGCAGGTAGTGTATCAGATTTAATAAGAAGAACGGACCTTGAAAAATCTTGCAACCGATAACTTCAGCCACATATGGTGCCCATATACATAAGACTAAGGCCCCTTGCAGACAACTGTATGACTGTCCAGTGTGCTATCCAAGTTTTTCCCAAATAGGACACTGACTCCATACATGACAGGGTCACGTGTACGGGCCAATAGTCCGGGCTGCAAAATATGGAACATGTCCTATTCCTGTCCGATTTTGCAGCCCTGCCTCCGTGGCTCCTATTCATTGAATATGGGTAACATCTGCGTGTCCCCTGTGCGCCACCTGTGCCCTTCATTCATGGACGTGTGCAACCAACTTAACATTGACTAAACCCTGCAGAAATGTCCAGGGGTGCTGTCCGAGGGCTCCCTTGAAAAGTGATATCCAGGGAAAGAAGGATCAGGCACAATGGATTTCGGCATGCCCGATCTTTTTTGAGATAAGTTACCACCATAAGTTTCTGACAGGACGTTACATCTCCGTACTGAGAGCAATTGCATGCTCAGCCTAGAGTTTGTGTGCTTGGTGGGGTGGAACATTTGGTCAACAGGTATTACTAGTGTAAAAAATGCCGATCTTAAGAAAATGTCAGGCAAGGACTATTTAAGAAACAATTTGCTTTCATATAGTCTACGCCTTGACTCTTCTCAAAGGTGGTCTCCAGAATGGGGCCAGGTGATGCCCTTTCAGCTTACAAACATTTCTTAAAGAGTCTGGGCAGGATAATGAGGTCTGAGCAATGTTCTTTGCTGACAGCGTCGGCTCTTGATCTTTACATTCCTCGTATTCCCTTCCTTGTAACCGGTTAAAGAGACAGAGAAAGGTTTCAGCCATCTTTGTGTTCAAAACAATGAAAAGGGAAAGTAAACCAAACCAAGTCAGACCCAACAAATCCCAGGAGCGGAGCTGAAAGCAGATGAGATTGTTCAGCTGAAAGACTCCTTTTGACGTTATCCAACCCTCTTCAAAATGGCTGTTTCCTCCTGGACAGAAACAACAACTCAAGCATTTGGCTGTCACTTGATTCTTAGATAAAGACTGGCTGAAAAGTCACCGTGATTGGGCCGGATTTAGAGACAAACAAGTGAAAGGACAAAACTTGTCTCCAGATTTTGCTACTGATATACATTGCGTTCCAACAAATAGGGCAAATCCTACAAAAATGGCTGACGCTATAGAAAAGCGAACGAATGAATAAAGAAAAATTATGAAAAATTTAAACCAGATTCTTCTCCTACAGATTTGTCCCTTAGAGTTTAAAATTCCCTCTTAGATGACGTAAAATTAGGTAGAAAATGATTCAATTGCAATGTTCTTTTATCTAGTTATGGTGGATACATACTTGGTACACACTTGTTAATTCTGTAAGGGTATGTTCACACGGCGGAATTCAACTCAAAAACCGCCTGCAAAAACATCTCCCATTCAATTCAATGGGAGTTGTTCAATTTTTTTTCCTGCTAGCGATTTTTTTCAGCTAGCGGGAAAAAGAAGCGAGATGTCCTATCTTCCTGCGGATTCCGCAGCTAAGTCATCCGCGTCATCCGTGGCTCGAGACTCACTGTCGATTAGGCCCATTCATTCGGGCCTAATCAGGAACGGGAGGCCGTGATAGAAGGCTGGTGCACTGCATTGGCATCCCGTTGCGGCTAGCCACGCAGAAAAGTCGCACGACCGAAAAGGTTTCCACCGTGTGAGCATACCCTAAGGCAGACCTGGGCAATCCGGCCCTCTGACTGCTTCTGTTCGACCCGCATAGCTAGTGGAAGGTTTTTGAAGGACCTGAGATGATGTCATCACAGCCTATCACCAGGATAAGCTATGACTCGTTAGTGGGCGGAGCCACATGGGACTGTGTGCTTTCTGCAAGCTGCCGGCAATGGATGCTGCTGGATGATAGAGAGAAGAGACAGCATGTGTGAGCAAGAGGGGGGACTAGGGGCAGATGTAGGGGGGCAGTTAAACTGAATGCAGATGGAGGGGGGACATTAAACTGGGGCAGCTGGAGGAGGATATTAAACCATGGGGAGTAGCAGCCTCCAGCTGCCCCAGTTTCTGCTAGTTTATACTGGGGCACTAGGAGAGGGACTTAATACTATGGGACATTTGGAGGTAAACATTATAATGTGGGGGTGTATAATGTTAGGGTGACTGTAGGAGGATTTTACTTTGTGGGGCACATGGAAAAATGATACAGAATGGGCGGAGTCAGCAGAGAAGTGGTTGGAGCTAAATTTGCCGTGCCGCACATGGCCCTCTAGAACCGTTACAATTACTCATTCAGCAGCCACCTCATTTACTGTACATCACAGACATGACAGATAGTATTATCTGCCCAGCCCATGCTCTCTGCTCACTCAATGACCTAACACTTACATCCTCCATTATCAGAACCTCCCACGCTCGTATACAAGACTTCTCCCGAGTTGCACCACTTCTCTGGAATGCTCTACCCCGGACAATCAGATTAACTCCCAATTTCTACAGCTACATTAAACATGCCAAAAAAACTATCAACATAGAATCCAATGGGTCGGCTCCAGACTTTTGTTGCCTATGGACATCACCAATCATAGACAGAGAATAGAAAATAAAAGCAGTGTTCTCTAACCAGTAGTATGGGAACCATAAGTGATTCTCTGGCTCTCTGCCATAGCAGCTCCATATACTATCGTGCACTATTGTCACCAGGAACGTCATAGCGTTCACTACTAGATCTTGACATTCCGGTGAAAACCGTATCACGCGCAGTTACCGCTAAGGTTTAGTAGCTATTATATCTTGGCAGATGTTTACCTGGCATCGTATCTTCGGACATACTGTATGTCTGAGCTCATATGTGGCAATCCTCATAACAGGCTCGTTTTAATGAAATGAAAATAGAGCGGCAGGTCCAGGACTTCCTGATACAATCCAGGCCACATGTTCATTCTTAGAAACAACAATGAGAATATATTGCAGCTCTGCAAAAATAGAAAAGGTTTGATAAAGAGCCATATAGAGGATATGCAATATCTAATTTACCAATTATCTGGTCAGTGGATGGACGCCGAAGAGCTTGTGTGCAGGACATTTGATACTAACAAGTGGTCGTAGACAACCGTATAGTAACCAATTCCCATCAGTGCAGATATTTCCCAATGTAAGACCCAGGGCACTAAGGCTAAGTTCACATCTATGCTGGAGTCTCCATCACAGATGGACATTTCTCTCTGCCATTTTCATACCTCATAGTCAATGAGGTCCATCTGGTGACCGTGCGTAACCATTGTTCAAGTGGTCCGGCTTTCCGTAGTTCGGGTCCCCCAGTGGAAGGATATAGAGGTGCTGGTGGGATGTGAACCTAACCTAATAATAAAAGGAAAATTTGGTTAGGTCATTGGTAAACCTTTCTATCTATAGCCAGCCTTAAAGGGAGTGTCATCAGAACCGAGCATACTAACCCAGTTCTGTATATATATAAGGTAGGGTCACCGAAATCAAATGGTGTTTTCCATTTTGCCTCTGTTGCCAAGTTTTTGCCAATATGTAAATGAGTTTTTTGAACCAATGAGGGTGTTGCCATTGCTCCAAAGAGGTAAGTGGTAGCACCTATATTGCTTCAGAGGGCTAATTTGCATATTGACAACCACAGCAATATCTCAGAAACAGAGGCACAAGAAGAAAACACCATTTGATTCCAGTGACCCAAACCTATCTATCTGCAGGGCTGGGGTGATATGCTGGTTCTGGTGACAGTAACCTATCTATCTGCAGGGCTGGGGTGATATGCTGGTTCTGGTGTCAGTAACCTATCTATCTGCAGGGCTGGGGTGATATGCTGGTTCTGGTGACAGTAACCTATCTATCTGCTGGGGTGATATGCTGGTTCTGGTGTCAGTAACCTATCTATCTGCAGGGCTGGGGTGATATGCTGGGTCTGGTGACAGTAACCTATCTATCTGCAGGGCTGGGGTGATATGCTGGTTCTGGTGTCAGTAACCTATCTATCTGCAGGACTGGGGTGATATGCTGGGTCTGGTGACAGTAACCTATCTATCTGCAGGGCGGGGGTGATATGCTGGTTCTGGTGACAATAACCTATCTATCTGCAGGGCTGGGGTGATATGCTGGTTCTGGTGACACTAACCTATCTATCTGCAGGGCTGGGGTGATATGCTGGTTCTGGTGACAGTAACCTATCTATCTGCAGGGCGGGGGTGATATGCTGGTTCTGGTGACAGTAACCTATCTATCTGCAGGGCGGGGGTGATATGCTGGTTCTGGTGACAATAACCTATCTATCTGCAGGGCTGTGTTCTGATGACAGACTCCTTTTAAGCTGACCATACATTTTAGCTCAAGCTCCGTCAAATGCTTGTTTAGCAGGCAGATATTTTTCCTGAACTCCCAAACACATGCACACTTGGTCCATAGTATACATGTGTATAATGGGAGATAAGGAGAGATAGCTGACTACTATTCAGCATTGACTATGTGTGCATGTCCTGAGTCGGGAAAGGGGAAAAACCAGATCTAGAGATCCCTGCCCTGAGGACACAAAGATCAGGCATATGCCCCATCCTTCTAATCCTTCAGGGTGCGCCATATACATGAGATGGTCATTTGGTCTTGTCAATATCCTTCACAATCAATGTTTCTTATTCGAATCAACCAATTTCGATAGGTTTGGCCAACCATCTAATGTGCATGGAAGCCTCCTGATTCATCCTGATGGTAGATGTGGGGGAAGATGTGCATGGTTGTGGCTACATTGTCCCCTCTCCCATTCAGTACACATGCACTGCTCAGCTCAGCATAGTATACATGTCCCACCACATGGGGATCAGAACTATAGAAAGTCTAGTAGGATGTAGATTCAAGTCTACAAAGAAGAAACAAACAAAAACCAAATCCTGCATAATGGTTCCTCTATACGCGCTTGATAACAATGGAATACATATAAGAGAAGGGGCATTACTAGTTATCAAATTGGGCCACACATTATGGTGTCCGATTTGCAATTTAGAACAATTCTCCATGACCCATGACCAATTCTACACCCTCTTCTTTGTGGTTGCTCTGGAGAGACAAGTCTTAGACAAGTACACAAGTTCTTACCACCCAGAAGCAAAGTGGATGACCCAACAGCTAAGTCCGCGCTCTCCAAGGACTCGATACCAAGTTCTTGGTCTGTCTCTATTATATAAGGCCTTTGGTTGGACCCATGAAATAAAATACATTAAACGTATTCATTAAAATAAATAGATTGTAGATTTAATTCATTTAAAATTTTTGCTAAATATTTTATATTCTTTATAGTAACCATTGATGATGTCACTTTTACTGACCTTTCATAGTAAAACTATATTTGGGTCAACCATGTGCAGCCCTAGAACATAACTTGTCCAGGCCACCCACCCAACAGATCAACTTTATTCAGATGTTCAGCTGAAAGACAAGAAAATCTTTTTGGCATGTGCTGGATCGTGTTTGTGAGTCTTTCGAGAATTGGAGTCTTTAGGTCTGTCTATAACACGGTTGCACTTGTAAATGAGTAATTACGTGAATATCTCCATTGTTTTCCCATCTGTGGCAACATCTCACTTCAGTTTTGCGGACTAAGCAGAGGATTTTAATATCACCCTTAGAATATTTGGCTACTTTAGTTACATGGATGGAGAGGAGAGAATTGTTTACAAGCGACGGAAATTCTGGCAAAATGGATGTACGATGCCTTGGTATCTCCACAAGACTCTACAAGCTATGCTTCTGAGTATCATTAAACATGTGTGCCAGAACTATTATACTATGATATTTAATATTATAATATTTTTCATTATCTTAAATGGGTCGGCCCAATTTTATGATCATTTGCTGGTCCACTGTCTGAGTAGAGCTGAAATCCGAGCATGTGCGTTACCCTTTCATTCACTGTCCATGCTTTGAGTTGAGTACAGTGCTTGGCTGTCTCCAGCAAACCCATAGAGAATATATGAACTGGCAATGTATATATTGTCATTCCTTTCAGAAGGAGTAATGGGACCACTGATACCATAATTGGGGCAGTTGCCAGTGGTTGGCCTCCACCGATCCTGTGCTTAGGGGGTAACTTTAAAACTTGGGCCAACCCAAGCTACCACCACTTAAATGGGTTGTCTACTTTCCATGACCTTTGATAGTTAGAAGTCTCCTCCAACAATGGACTGATCACCAGGTTATCTGTAAGATGTAACGTATGGGAAATCGGCAGTCAGTGCCCCAATCCATTTGGAATGAAGCATTACGCCAAGCAAGGTCTGGTTCTATCTTCTAGGCTACGTACAATGAATCAAAAGAAGACTTGGAAATACACCATCCACCATGTCTTCCCTAGAGATCGGTGAATCGCTTCACCACGAGCCAGGTTCAAGAAAAATATCCCAAATTGGGGACTTGTCTCGGACTAACTAAAATAGCCACAGCGATATGCATTATGGTAAATTATACACTGGGGTCTGAAGAATATAAAATATAATAGGTGGAGTCCCTGGGGAGGTGAAAAATATAAAAACATTTATACTCACCTCTTTTGGGCCTCTTTGCAGAGTTCAACCCTCACTGAGGAGATTGAGAGATATCTCAGTTGCCGGGAGGAAGCCCAAATGAGGTGAGGGAAGGTGAGTGTAAATGTTTCTTTTAATTTTTTACACCCTCCCGGGTCTCCACCAATTATGTTTTGGGGTCTGAAGAGACCCCAAACTATAATAATTTTACTACTGATTCCATCCAGACTTGATTTGAGCCACCCAAACCCTAAACAAAACCAATCTTGGGTGGTTCGCCCATCTCTATATGCAATGGACCAAAAGTGAAAACCCTTCGTCTTAGATTAGACTTGAAATGTACCATCAGCCATGTTTCAACTTCTAATGAGAAATAAAAGTTGACATGATACTTATCACACCGTATAATGGTCTTTTCTGTCTACGAGGGTTCTCCATGAAATTGGTTTTCTCTCGCTCTCATTCCGTTTCTGAATGTTTCGAGGTTTCCTCAAGACTTCCCAACTCCGCTCTGTCAGGCTTCATCCAGATTCTTTTTCTGAATCAAGAGCTACAAGAAGTTGCAATTGTGGGATTAAAATGAACCTAGTGACCCACTCAACCTCTATCCGCGCTCGAGTGACTGCACCAACATAATTAGTCTGTATCAAATTCGGAACTCTCTAACAATGGCGCTCTCACAGCAAGTGTCATTGTGCTACAGAGCTATCACCTTGTAATAAAAATCCAGGGGGCATCTCGGTTCAGTGTAACCTGATTATGTATTCTTAGGCCTTTATTGGCTTGGAATTCTCTGGAGTGCACTCAAAAACCTCACACAGGTTCCTCACCACTGCAAGACCATTAAAACCATCACATAAAATCACGTTGAACAGTTTTTGCAGCCGCAAACACATTTCTACAAATGCAGGAGTTGGCCAAACCGGGTGATGACATAGTTTCACTTTTTTCACTCACAGCCAATTTGTTGTATCCTTTGAGATCTCTATAAAATAACCCAAAAAGTTCGGAGCCAGAAACATTTTGGAATGGATAGCTTTTTGAGTTTCATGGTTTATCTGAGCCAATTATGTTATTTTACAGATAGATTTTTTTCGTTATATTTGACCATTTCAGCAGGTTCCATATGTAGTGCCATTTTGTATCATTACATCATCTAATATTTGCGTGTCTTTGGTGTCACACTTACACACTGACTCGTCATGGGAAGTGTATAGGGTAAGGAGCATTGGAAGATTATTTTCACAACCATGAGATCATTACCATCACTAATTTTGTTTCTGAAGCTTTGGAAGAAATTATGGAATTCCCAAAATCTTGTCCCTTTAAAGAAATTCATCAGTCTCATCTTCATGGAATTCTTCTCTATTCAAGTGAATCTGGAACTTCTGTTGAAGGTCTAGTAGGGGTTTGTCACTTTTGATGGCAGCATGCTACAATGTTCTTGACTTCAAAATCAAGGGAACTTTGACCAAAATCCAATGGAGCCCTCTATAATTCTAAGATAAGTAAATTCTATTTGATGGTCAACATTTAGGTCAGATGTATTCCATGTAGAGATGGGGATATCACTTTGTGCCAAGCTGGGTTTGACTCATATATTCTCAATTGGGGTGATATGCTGGGGCCTGGTGACAGTAACCTATCTATCTGCAGGACTGGGATGATATGCTGGTTCTGGTGACACTAACCTATCTATCTGCAGGGCTGGGGTGATATGCTGGTTCTGGTGACAGTAACCTATCTATCTGCAGGACTGGGGTGCTATGCTGGTTCTGGTGACACTAACCTATCTATCTGCAGGGCTGGGGTGATATGCTGGTTCTGGTGACAGTAACCTATCTATCTGCAGGACTGGGGTGATATGCTGGTTCTGGTGACACTAACCTATCTATCTGCAGGGCTGGGGTGATATGCTGGTTCTGGTGACACTAACCTATCCTAACCTAGGGTCTTCTGGGCTAACTGGAGAAGACACTGGTGGCCATGAAGGGGAAGAAAAAAAAATGGAGGCGCTTCTTTCCTCCATTCTATAACTGCAGTTATGTTACTGGTCTTGGACCATTTCAGGATGAACCACCAGAATGGAGAACCCGGGACAGGTGAGTATGCCTTCTTTTTTTATCATTTACATCTCCGTTGGTCATCTGTGGGTTTTCTTTTTAGCCCATTAATCTTCACATTCACTAAATTCCAGCCATGAAACTCGGTCCCTATGTTGGCCAGAATAGTATGCTGTGATAGGGACTTTTAACAGAATAGTCATCTATGATTCTAGGACTCCCTGCATCCCAGTACTGACCTGTACTTACTATAGTACTGTTAGGCCAACACACAGACCAAGTTTCACACCTGAAACTTGGCCCCAACTCAATGTCCATTTTATATTTGTATCTTCTTATGTGCCTTTGGCACCTCTTGGCCCCCCTTAGGCACTAGGGCCCACATGCAACAATGTTGCACGGACTGTAGAATGCACTTTTTTACCGCAACGTTTATGGCACGTGGGGTTGAAGCTGTGTCCCTCTACATACAATACGTTTTCTTGAACCCCTTGTAGATCTGTTTTGCCAGAAAGGAACTGATATGAAGATACGAAGAAAATAAATGTAGACGGCACGACTGGCCTGTTGGTGGTAATAAATCTGCAAGGCAACATTGTGCAAGTATCCGACGCCGAGCGGCCATTTTTTTGTGAAGACAAAGCGGTTGCACAACAGTTTGTATAAATGAACCTAAGCAGAGCTCAGTTCTATAAAGATAGATCTGGCTTGCAGCCTGGGTCTCCCACTGTGCAGACCAGGGCTAAAACCACAAGGATATTCCTTCACCCATGAATGTGTAATTTATTCATAAAAATGTAACTCTAGTCCTGAGCTGGAATCATTTCTCAGTCTACATCCTTCCGCAACAGGAAAATTTCAGTGCTCTGGTTCAGATAGATGCCTCCTGAGCCGACTCTCGGGACAGCTCTGCTTAAAACTTGGCAATATCTCCATTGCCCTCATCTGGCAGACACCTATGTGACTGAAATGGGTTCATTTCCACTCACCGAAATATCCTAAGCAGTAATAAAAGACTGGATATTCTATAACATATGTAGCCGGATACCACCCAGATGATACGAGGAGCTGCCGCTGAGCACTGCGATGCAAATGTAGCATTCACAAATACTCGCAACTACTTCATGGACCAAAAATGTTGTGTTGTCACCATCCATTATTATCTCCGTTGACTCAACCACACTACACATGGATACATTGGAATAATTTGGTCTTGAAATTTTTTTTTTAACCTGTTTAGATACAGCGCCATGCCTGTCCATAGATTGTGTCTGGTATTGCAGCTCAGCTCCATCGAAGTATACATAATTGTATATAGTGATTTATCTCCAAGGACCAGTGATGGGTAGGGTTGAGCCGATCTTGAGATTTCAGGATCGATTTTAAAATCCGATTTCCGATCATTTTCCAACCGATCCCGATCATAAAATTTTGCTCGATCGCCGATCAGAATCCGATCTCGATCGCTCAGCCCTAGTCAATGCTTCTCTATGGGGAAAGTCACTTTTAGGGTTGAGCCGATGTTGAGATTTCTAAATCCGATTTCCGATAATTTTCCAGCCGATCCCGATTGTGAAATTTGCTCAATCACCGATCGGGATCGGATCTTTTCCGATCCCGAACACTCAACCCTAGTGATGGGCTAACCCTGCAAGATTTGTTCTGCGAATATTCCCAAGGTTCGGTGTTTGGCCCGAACTGGAAGTGCTTTAGTTATACTCTTTAGACCTCAGATTATAAGTGGAGGACCAGGGGGTGGTGACGAAATTAAAAATATTGATACTCTCCCCTGCTCCCTACATGGATCAAAGCCTAATGGTGATGTGTCACAATCACATGCCACAATGGTGGGACACGCAACATCATAGAAGTTGGTGGAAGAGGCCAGAAGTTTCCAAAAGGGAACCCATGTCTGAAGGGAATGGATGGTGGAAAAGAAGACCAGACGTCCATTTATTCCACACCTCCATTGGGCTTCTACTTATTATAGTCTGAGGCCTGAAGAGGCCCTAGATAATAATCATTATTAATGAATGGTGAACCCCGCACGGAAAACACACGGACCTCATTTTAGTCAATGGGGTCATGTGCTTTCATTGCTCACCGCTTGTCAATGCGTTCGGTATTCCATTCGGGGGTTCCCAAGAACAGAATACCGAACGCAGATGTGAACCAGGCCTTAAATGGCCTCTCTATTATACTCCGTGGTGTCTTCAGAACCGAGAGTATAATAAATGGAGGCCCAGGGGATATGACAAAAATAAAAAAAATTATACTCACTTTCTGATACTTCTTTTGGACTGTGTTGCTCTCCTGATGACGTCATGCACCCAGGGTCACCGCTGATGCCTGTGATTGGGCTACTAGTGATCATATGGGCATGCCAAGTGTCATGACGTTATGATGCTTGGTGTGCGCATATCACCGATGAGGCAGAAGGTGAGTATACGTTTTATGGCATGACACACAGTCTTTTTGTGATGAAGACACAAAATTTGTTGGCCACACCACTTGTTTCTGACATGACCAGCACAAAAAGTGTCCATGTGACATATAACATGTGTAGGGAGCCAAGCTGAGACGGGAATGTTTCACCCTTGGAGATTTTCACACTCATCGAAGATGCTAGGAGGTCACTTCTTCCTATCTCTACCAGATTCCTCCCTTCCCCACAACTTAGGAAAGGGGGAATAGGTCACTGAGAGGAGAATGGGTCACTGCTAGAGCCTTTTGGAGGCAACTTATCAAAACATAAATTTCAAAAAATTTGTTAGGGATTAGGGAAGAGATGTGAGGTACCACCAAAAATGGAGAGTTTAGACACCTATACTCTAATGTGTATGGTGGCCTTTAGTCCTATATTGTAGGTACTCCATGTACCATACGTTATACTATATGCACACAGCCTTGCTATGTGCAGGATGTCCTAAAGGAGTTATCCCATTACCCACCCCAAGTGATCAGGAGAATGGGGTTCTCAAGTGTCCCATGTGAATAGATCATTAAGGAACATGGTTAGCATTGGTTAATTTTCTTCACTGGTAGTTCCATTGCGGTGCGTCACCACTCATTCCTATGGGACAGTTGGGCCCATTCTCTAATCCCTGGTGGTCCCTGCAACCAGACACTTGTCATTAGAAGGAAACCCCTTTAAGATACAAAGTTGAATATGGCCATCACATGTTTCGATTCAACAAACGTAGCTCTCCATTGTCAATTGTAAGTCTTGGACGTCTCACGCTCATGGATATGTTTTTCAGATAAACCAAACCCAGAGTCTTTCCCAGTCAGCAGAAACAATAAAGCTGTGAGTAAAAAATAGACAGTCCTCTTTTTACTACCCAACACGAGCCGACTAATGCAACCAGATTCCTCCAGAGTACTTAAATGGTATTTTTTCATCAGCCACTGCGTAGATCCAGGGTTTTACCATTGATTTATTTTTAAGTTGCTTATTTTTGAGAATTTTGTTATGAAAATGTTCTCCTCCATTCCCATGAGGAAGGGTGTGCAGCCAAAACATATGCTCGTATGAGAATGCATCTTTCATTGATAGCCAGACAAGGGCTAATGCATAAAGGTCTTATTAAATAAGTCGTTTATGAAATACACGTCAATAGAGAAAAAAAAAAGGACTCGACTGTTTCGGCTCAACTTGTTTCTCTGTTCATTCTTTCGCACAAATGGCAACCATTGGCAGGGCTATCTCAGGGGCCTAGTTATAGTTTTATGATGATGAGGCGTGGATGAAAATATGAAACTAGTATGATTGAAACTTGTGCTTGTATTTATGTAGGAGCTTTAGATTTTATTGCGAAATACAAGAGGACTAGGCTTCACGATAAATGTTTTTGTGTGCGTGGATCTAGGGACTGTAAATGTAATACATTCGTGTTGTACAAAAACCGCTGGAAGACACGAAAGGCGAGAGGTAACAAAAACAGGGCAAATGAAAAGTGGGAGCCGTTGCTTATGGAAAAATTTTGGCAAAAATTGAGAGAAATTGTCACGTTGATTTTTATGGGAAAGTTCTCCAGTTTTTGGTTTACAGCTTTGGTAGATCTTCAACAAAAAAATTTGCCACCAATGAAACTTTAATCTTAGGTCTCATCCGATGAGTTACTACTTAACCCCAAGGTCTTAGGCTTTTTGTTGCAGATTTTGTTGCATTTCTTTTTTAGCCAAAGCCAAGAATGGCTACAAAAGGAATGGGAAATATAGAGGAAGTTCTTATACTACTACCTTCTCCTCAGTCCACTCCTGGCCTTGGCCCAAAAAACTGCAGCAAAATCTGCAACAAAAAATCTGCATTTCCGCAACGTGGGGCTTTAGCCTTACAAAAAAATATATATATCTTTCTGCCTCCTTGTACTTCTTTAACTATAACTTGATGCTAGGTTCATACTACTGTCTGGGTCTTAAAAAATGGGAAACCTACCCATGGACCCATGGAGTCTGCTCGGTTTTCTACTGAAACTGGTGGACTTGTAGAACTTTTCTCTCCACTAATTTTTTTAGCGGAATCTGCGGCAACCCAGCTATTTCAGGTCTTGATTTGTTAAGGAGCAAGTCATACTATTTTTTGAGTAAATACATGATATTATTCAATTTTGATTTGTTTTTAGGTTGCGATCAATGCTGAATAAGGCATTGCACCATTATTCTTGTTATATTTCACATATTATTATTATCATTATATTATTATTATTATATTATTCGATTTTTTTTTACTATAACTTAACGATAAAATTATTAGTGAAGACAAGAGTGGTATATATCATCTAAATTGCTTGTATGTTTTTATTATTTTAATTAAATTATTGAATTTTTTTAAAGAATTTTTTCTACTTCTTCACATTATAGAATTAATTTTTAATTGTTTATGTTAACTTAAGTTTCTATTATTTTTTTTCTTTACATTACTGTCCATGGCTAATGAATAGGGTTGAGCGATCGTGTTAGGAAAAAATCGGATTCTGATCGGCGATCGCGAAAAAATTCATGATCGTGATCAGAATCCCGAACACGATCTTTTTAGGTGGGATCGAGATTGGTGATCATTTCCCACAATGCTTTGTTAGCTAGTCTACCATTCATTCTAATAGGAGACTAGCTAACATTAGAGATGAGCGAACAGTGTTCTATCGAACACATGTTCGATCGGATATCAGGGTGTTCGCCATGTTCGAATCGAATCGAACACCACGTGGTAAAGTGCGCCAAAATTCGATTCCCCTCCCACCTTCCCTGGCGCCTTTTTTGCACCAATAACAGCGCAGGGGAGGTGGGACAGGAACTACGACACTGGGGGCATTGAAAAAAATTGGAAAAAGTCATTGGCTGCCGAAATCAGGTGACCTCCATTTTAGACGAATAGTGGATTTCAAATCCGGGTCATATGAGAATGTGAACTTTGTGACTATGAGACAGGGATAGCTGTACAGGCAGGGATAGCTAGGGATAACCTTTATTTAGGGGGGAATGTTATTAAAAATAACTTTTTGGGGCTCTATCGGGTGTGTAATTGTGATTTTTGTGAGATAAACTTTTTCCCATAGGGATGCATTGGCCAGCGCTGATTGGCCGAATTCCGTACTCTGGCCAATCAGTGCTGGCCAATGCATTCTATTAGCTTGATGAAGCAGAGTGTGCACAAGGGTTCAAGCGCACCCTCGGCTCTGATGTAGCAGAGCCGAGGCTGCACAAGGGTTCAAGCGCACCCTCGGCTCTGATGTAGGAGAGCCGAGGGTGCACTTGAACCCTTGTGCACCCTCAGCTCTGCTACATCAGAGCCGAGGGTGCGCTTGAACCCTTGTGCACACTCTGCTTCATCAAGCTAATAGAATGCATTGGCCAGCGCTGATTGGCCAATGTATTCTATTAGCCTGATGAAGTAGAGCTGAATGTGTGTGCTAAGCACACACATTCAGCTCTACTTCATCGGGCTAATAGAATGCATTGGCCAGCGCTGATTGGCCAGAGTACGGAACTCGACCAATCAGCGCTGGCTCTGCTGGAGGAGGCGGAGTCTAAGATCGCTCCACACCAGTCTCCATTCAGGTCCGACCTTAGACTCCGCCTCCTCCGGCAGAGCCAGCGCTGATTGGCCGAAGGCTGGCCAATGCATTCCTATGCGAATGCAGAGACTTAGCAGTGCTGAGTCAGTTTTGCTCAACTACACATCTGATGCACACTCGGCACTGCTACATCAGATGTAGCAATCTGATGTAGCAGAGCCGAGGGTGCACTAGAACCCCTGTGCAAACTCAGTTCACGCTAATAGAATGCATTGGCCAGCGCTGATTGGCCAATGCATTCTATTAGCCCGATGAAGTAGAGCTGAATGTGTGTGCTAAGCACACACATTCAGCACTGCTTCATCACGCCAATACAATGCATTAGCCAGTGCTGATTGGCCAGAGTACGGAATTCGGCCAATCAGCGCTGGCTCTGCTGGAGGAGGCGGAGTCTAAGATCGCTCCACACCAGTCTCCATTCAGGTCCGACCTTAGACTCCGCCTCCTCCAGCAGAGCCAGCGCTGATTGGCCGAATTCCGTACTCTGGCCAATCAGCACTGGCTAATGCATTGTATTGGCTTGATGAAGCAGTGCTGAATGTGTGTGCTTAGCACACACATTCAGCTCTACTTCATCGGGCTAATAGAATGCATTGGCCAATCAGCGCTGGCCAATGCATTCTATTAGCGTGAACTGAGTTTGCACAGGGGTTCTAGTGCACCCTCGGCTCTGCTACATCAGATTGCTACATCTGATGTAGCAGTGCCGAGTGTGCATCAGATGTGTAGTTGAGCAAAACTGACTCAGCACTGCTAAGTCTGCATTCGCATAGGAATGCATTGGCCAGCCTTCGGCCAATCAGCGCTGGCTCTGCCGGAGGAGGCGGAGTCTAAGGTCGGACCTGAATGGAGACTGGTGTGGAGCGATCTTAGACTCCGCCTCCTCCAGCAGAGCCAGCGCTGATTGGCCGAATTCCGTACTCTGGCCAATCAGCACTGGCTAATGCATTGTATTGGCTTGATGAAGCAGTGCTGAATGTGTGTGCTTAGCACACACATTCAGCTCTACTTCATCGGGCTAATAGAATGCATTGGCCAATCAGCGCTGGCCAATGCATTCTATTAGCGTGAACTGAGTTTGCACAGGGGTTCTAGTGCACCCTCGGCTCTGCTACATCAGATTGCTACATCTGATGTAGCAGTGCCGAGTGTGCATCAGATGTGTAGTTGAGCAAAACTGACTCAGCACTGCTAAGTCTGCATTCGCATAGGAATGCATTGGCCAGCCTTCGGCCAATCAGCGCTGGCTCTGCCGGAGGAGGCGGAGTCTAAGGTCGGACCTGAATGGAGACTGGTGTGGAGCTATCTTAGACTCCGCCTCCTCCAGCAGAGCCAGCGCTGATTGGTCGAGTTCCGTACTCTGGCCAATCAGCACTGGCCAATGCATTTCTATGGGGAAAAGTTAGCTTGCGAAAATCGCAAACTGACAGGGATTTCCATGAAATAAAGTGACTTTTATGCCCCCAGACATGCTTCCCCTGCTGTCCCAGTGTCATTCCAGGGTGTTGGTATCATTTCCTGGGGTGTCATAGTGGACTTGGTGACCCTCCAGACACGAATTTGGGTTTCCCCCTTAACGAGTTTATGTTCCCCATAGACTATAATGGGGTTCGAAACCCATTCGAACACTCGAACAGTGAGCGGCTGTTCGAATCGAATTTCGAACCTCGAACATTTTAGTGTTCGCTCATCTCTAGCTAACATCTCTAGTAGCTACTTACCTGCAGAGATGGCTGGTCCGGTGCCCGGTCTTCTCGTTCTTCATCGCCTTGCTGTCCCCTGCCTCCTGGGTTAGGAGAGTGTGGGCGGGTTAGGAGAGTGTGGGTGGGTACTGGGAGGGGAGACGTCAAGCCCCGCCTTCCTAGCTCTTTAAACACTAACCTGGGAGGCGGGGGCAGCAAGGCAAAGAAGACCAAGAACACCGAGCACCGGACCAGCCATCTCTTCAGGTAAGTGGACACCAGGGGGGACTAAGTAGCCAGAGGATTAAAAAAAAAATCCTCTGGCTACTTAGTGATTAAAAAAATTCACTACACAGCGTGGATTCTAACAATTAAAGCGTTCAATTGTTAGATTCCATGCTGTATAGTGAATAGGATTGTTTTTAAAATCCGATCTCCGATTAGTAAAAAAAATCCCATTGACTTGCATTGGGATCGGAATTGGGATCGAGATCAGGTTCAAATGAAAAATGATCGGAAAAGTCAAAATTGATCCTGAAAAGTCAAGATCGGCTCAACCCTACTAATGAACCTATGACTGATGGTAACGGACGGTCATCTGTTTCTTTCCACTTTTTTCATGCATGCTTAAAAAGAAGAACCAAATACCCCCCCAAAAAAATGGACTGTGTCATAATGGACATTGACCAAATGAATCTGATAGGTTCCCTTTAAACACCCTACGTAATATCTCACCGCAGTATTATGCTTGTGAAAACTGAATAACCGTCATAAAGATGGACCAGAAAGTGGATTTCACTGCAGGATTTCACAGTAAGGAGCCAAAAATTAGCTAACAAACTATATTACCAAATTTATTAATAACACAACTGCTGTTCGAAAGTTTAAGGTAGACTTTAAGTTTCTAAAGGTTCCCTATAGGTTTAGTAAATAATTTTGGTCTGTATTTTCCATTCTCATGTCCAAAACCTTGGATTTATCCCCATGGCTCCAGTCAATTGATCAAAATTTTATAGGGATCTAAGTTTGGTTCCGTATAACTATAGGGGGTCCGGGTGTTGCTGACCTCAATATGGATGCTAAAATGTGTCTGTTTCATGGTTATGTAACAGTGCATGTATTGTTTGGCCTGGAAATATTCTTTAAGTGCTGTCCTCCCGTATCTCTATGAAGGAACATCATCCAAGGGACTGCGAATGAGTTGGTTTTGTACGTGGAGTCTGAATAACATCTGACTTGAGCTTCCACAGATCAGGCTGCTCTCCGGTTCTCGCACATGTACATCTTGTAGCCCTTGTTTTCCAGGCTAGGGGAGCTTAATTAAAAGCAGGCGATGCCGTCCGCGCTGCCTAATCACATGGCTCATAATATTTATTTAACATGGCTGCCAAGTACCTCTCTGTTCGAAGGCTTGTGTTTATATTTGCCAAGAGATGTATAGCTTCTTTTTCATAGGTCTTGTTTCTTATTGGCATGGAGGACTCGCAGCTTTCTATAAACAGGTTTCGATGCGCACTTTAGCTTGTTGGCAGAATGTTATCTTGGTTGGTTAATGGAAAAATTGTCATTTTTTTACAATGTATTTTAGTATGGTAACACCTATTATTTTCAGCTGATGAATCTGATGGTCTATAAAGCTGTATAATATATTTACCATCATTAGTGGTCATCTGAATCTCATCAATAAGAACTAGTAGACCTCTGCGTTACATCATTGGTGTCTCATCCAGCCAGGGTGTCCTCTGCTCCGTCCTGGCGAGAGGAAAAGTTTTTGCATAGGAATTTTTGGCTTAACTAATGTTCCTGGTCATGTTCAAGGTTCATTTATTGCATTTATGCAATGGACATTGACTTGTAGAGTAGTTATCTCTAGGTGACAATAGAAAGACTGTGATGTCCTCCTGGTCAAGAGCTAAAGTATGTATTTTTTGTCCCATGAAGCATTTTTTTCTCATGGAGACCCCATACCCCAGCGGGATCTTCTCAGTGAAACCCATCAGTAAATTATTAAAATATTATATATTATTATTATATAGGGTCACCTATGGTAATGGTATATGTCAGTATTGGTCATACATGAGGCTATGTTCACGTATGAGTCTCTGCCACAGTATCCGGCAGAAATCCTGGATGAAAAAGTTCTACATGGCCAGCAATGTCTATTAAAAAAATAACAGACACCCAACAGACCCCATTATAGTCAATGAGGTCCCTTGAGATCCTTTGATGTCTGTCAATTGAAGGACTGTTCTTCTGGTCCTGTATCAGACTATAAGACTGGATACAGGTATAAGCCAATCCTTTCACCCCAACATTCCCATACACATTAGATGGTTGGACAGTCCTACAAAAATCAATGAGTCAGGCTTCCCTGGAACAGATGTACATGATATAAATATTCCATTCTAATATCTGTAAGTAAGAATCTTGGAAAGGATTAGCACTGAGATAGAAACTGTGTTGCAAAATCAAAAAAATCAGTAAACTCCAGAGGAGCATGGCTCTCCATGGAAGAGATACATGGAAGAGATACATGGAAGAGATTCCATTTCCATGGAAGATGAGACTCCACGGACTGTTATATCCCAAATTAGCCACCCCACCCCCCATACTCTCCCCCTCGACTCCTACCCCCCCCCCCCCCCACACACACACACACACACTTTACTAGCTTTGGCAATGCCAAATATCCATTCGGATGTGCAAATAAAGCCTATTTGATTTGATTTGATTTGACACAGCTGGCATTTGGAGACTTATTTTTAGGCAACAAGAAACCCTTAAAATAAGGAAGAGGAACCCTTGTGTAGACAATGTTTTTTTGTTGGCGGTTACCCTCCTTCAGTCTAGAGCCCAACTTTTTTATCCACCGATTAGAAAGACGGATTAAATGATTGCACCCCTAGTTAGGTTGAGCATGTGTTCTCCAAGTGTTCTCTATTGATAGATTATCTACCTTGAGAGAAAAACATCATATCTTTCTTACACTAGGTTCACACCAACATTCAGGTTTCCATCCTTCAGCTTGGGGACCCAAAAAATGGAAACCCTATACACTATAATAGAGTCTGCCATGTTTCCACTAACAACAGTGGAGAGAAAAGTCCTCTTTGTAGGACTTTTTTCTCCACCAATTTTAAGCGGAATGGGGGACAGAGTTTTGTACGGAAACTCGAACATTAGTGTGAACTTAGCGTTACCAACATCTGGTGAATAAATGTTGACATAACATCTAATATATATATAGTAGGGTTGAGCAATCGGAATTGGAAAAGATCGTATTCCGATCAGCGTTCGAGCAAATTTCATGATCGCGACCGGGATTGGGATCGGCTGGAAAAGGATCAGAAATTGGATGTTGAAATCTCAAGATCGGCTCAACCCTAAAAGTGACTTTTCCCATAGAGAAGCATTTACTAGGTTTGAGCAACCGAAATCGAAAAAGATTACAATCGACGATCGAGCAAATTTCATAATTGCGTGGTAGATATGGCCACCTAAATGGTGTCTATGTTCTTGATAACAATACTAGTTGGTGAAATCATTTCCCGGACCTATACTGACTGCCACCACAAGGACCTAAGCCCCTTCACTCATCAATCCTGCACTCTGTCTTCCCCTACAGAGTCTGTTTCCAGCCCAGTAGTCATATTTAGACATATATATACAGTACAGACCAAAAGTTTGGACACACCTTCTCATTCAAAGAGTTTTCTGTATTTTCATGACTATGAAAATTGCAGATTCACACTGAAGGCATCAAAACTATGAATTAAGACATGTGGAATTATATACTTAACATAAGAGTGTGAAACAACTGAAAATCTGTCTTATATTCTCGGTTCTTCAAAGTAGCCACCTTTTGCTTTGATTCCTGCTTTGCACACTCTTTGCATTCTCTTGATGAGCTTCATGAGGTAGTCACCGGAAATGGTTCTCACTTCACAGGTGTGCCCTGTCGGGTTTAATAAGTGGGATTTCTTGCCTTATAAATGGAGTTGGGACCATCAGTTGTGTTGTGCAGAAGTCAGGTGGATACACAGCTGATAGTCCTACTGAATAGACTGTTGGAATTTGTATTATGGCAAGAAAAAAGCAGCTAAGTAAAGAAAACCGAGTGGCCATCATTACTTTAAGAAATGAAGGTCAGTCAGTCCTAAAAATTGGGAAAACTTTGAAAGTGCCCCAAAGTGCATTTGCAGAAACCATCAAGCGCTACAAAGAAACTGGATCACATGAGGACCGCCCCAAGAAAGGAAGACCAAGAGTCACCTCTGCTGCGGAGGATAAGTTCATCCGAGTCACCAGCCTCAGAAATCGCAGGTTAACAACAGCTCAGATTAGAGAGCAGGTCAATGCCACACAGAGTTCTAGCAGCAGACACATCTCTACAACAACTGGTAAGAGGAGACTTTGTGCAGCCGCCGGCCTTCATGGTAAAATAGCTGCTAGAAAACCACTGCTAAGGACATGCAACAAGCAGAAGAGACTTGTGTGGGCTAAAGAACACAAGGAATGGACATTAGACCAGTGGAAATCTGTGCTTTGGTCTGATGAGTCCAAATTTGAGATCTTTGGTTCCAACCACCGTGTCGTTGTACTACGCAGAAAAGGTTAAGGGATGGACTCTACATGCCTGGTTCCCACCGTGAAGCATGGAGGAGGAGGTGTGATGGTGTGGGGGGTGCTTTGCTGGTGACGCTGTTGGGGATTTATTCAAAATTGAAGGCATACTGAACCAGCATGGCTACCACAGCATCTTGCAGTGGCGTGCTATTCCATCCGGTTTTCGTTTAGTTGGACCATCATTTATTTTTCAACAGGACAATGACCCCAAACACCTCCAGGCTGTGTAAAGGCTATTTGACCAAGAAAGAGAGTGATGGGGTGCTACGCCAGGTGACCTGGCCTCTACAGTCACCAGACCTGAACCCATTCGAGATGGTTTGGGGTGAGCTGGACTGCAGAGTGAAGGCAAAAGGGCCAACAAGTGCTAAGCATCTCCTTCAAGACAGTTGGAAGACCATTTCAGGTGACTACCTCTTGAAGCTCATCAAGAGAATGCCAAGAGTGTGCAAAGCAGTAATCAAAGCAAAAGGTGGCTACTTTGAAGAACCGAGAATATAAGACAGATTGTCAGTTGTGTCGCACTTTTATGTTAAGTATATAATTCCACATGTGTTACTTCTGAGTTTTGATGCCTTCAGTGTGAATCTACAATTGTCATAGTCATGAAAATACAGAAAACTCTTTGAACAAGAAGGTGTGTCCAAACTTTTGGTCTGTACTGTATATAGCAAGATTTTGTCTATTTGTCTAATTTTCCAGGTGACTTGCACTATACAAGGAATGCTCCTCTGATGTTCCTCAGACTCTGACACATTGAGGGTCTACAGACTATAGCACCTTATCAAGTGTTACATAGAGTAACATCATTTTTCAGTGACAGTTTTGCTCAAGAGCTAATGGTAAACGTCAAAGGAGATAAGGTCCATGCCTCCATGTTGCCTCCACTGCTTATGGTTGTGTACACTTTATCAATCTCAGGTCTTCTGGGGCAGTCTGTTTCTGATAAGTTCTCCTGTCTGGTGCCATTATTGCTGGTCAGCTTTCGTGTAAACAATACTCAGGAGACGATGGGAGTTATGTAATCGGTCTTCTGATTGTTTCTTCACATTCCAGGTCTCGGGCCGCTTTTTTACAGTTCTTCTGTATTTCTAATTGCCTTGGATGTATCCTTTGATAAGCTCGAAGCGAATAATAAGGGAACCTGCAAGTGTCTCAGTTTTCGACCATTTAACTTTGTGGGAAGTGGCCTCCATCTCGGAAAGCTCCGAACACTCTCTCTTCACTTATTGTTATTCATCTGTACAGTACAAGACAATGTGATACTCTCCGAGGGAGGAAGCATTTATACATCCAAAGGGTTACCAGATGTCCTAGTTCTTTCAAGAGTTTCAGCTTACTACCGAGCTCAATGCTCTTTTCTCCCATTTACTATGCAAATCAACGCTCCTGTGACTGTCCCAAAATAAATACAGGCAAGGCATGGGATGGCTGTCGTAGTAATGATGATAGGAACAATAAATAAGGCTTGTTGGAATTCGCTGCAATGCTAATATTAGTTCTAATAAAATCATTATCGTTAATGGGAACCTGCCCCTATATATGGACCTAAACCATCTCGGCTGCCCTGTATTTAGGGGAACAGGTTTCTCTACTTATCCATAGGCCAAGTTCACATCTGTGTTTGGGTCATTCCATTCCCCACTTCGCATGAAAAATGCAAGCAGCACTTTTCTCTCCGCATTTTTCGTGCGGAAACCGAGCGGAAATCACAAGGACACTATTATAGTCTATGGGGTCTGTGGGTTTCCTAAAGTAACCACTTTTATGTGGATTAGGTTACCATTCGGGGGTCTCCATGCACAGATGTGCACTGGGCCTTATCCATATCCTTAGAGTGGTGATCCTCTGAAGATCCATGCTGGTCAGACCCTACACATGCCTTTTCTGGCTTGATTAAGGTCAATTTTCCATCACAAGTTCGTTCTATAGCATCTGGTGCGTAGAGATGGGTGAACATCGCAAAATTTGTTTCGCTAATATACACAGTTTATCCACCTGTTTAACAACACCCCACAGTGCTAAAATTAGACTCCTGGGTCTCCTCAGATCTTCAGACCCCAGAGTATAGTAACTGGAGGCCCAGGGATGTGCGGAAACATAATAAACATTTATACTCACCTTCCCTCCTGGGCTCCCTCCTAACATCCGCCACTCCCTGTGGATTCTTTTTGGTCATCTTCTGGCCTCCTGGGTGATGTCATAGGTCCCAGAAGACCACAGAAGTTGGGTCTCAGCAGGCCATCAAGATGGCACTTTAACACAAGCGTCATAGCATTGGCAGCCCACTTGGCTACTGACACTAGGTTCACACCTGCGTTGGAGTTTCCGTCCTTTGGGTGCGCTCCATTTTTACGCTCAAGCAGAATGGAGGATGGAATCCCCAAATGGTCACCCAATACAGGTATGACTTTAGTCTGAGGCCTTTGAGGGTTCATGAAATTGTATGGGGCA
Source organism: Leptodactylus fuscus (assembly GCF_031893055.1). Taxonomy (NCBI): domain Eukaryota; kingdom Metazoa; phylum Chordata; class Amphibia; order Anura; family Leptodactylidae; genus Leptodactylus; species Leptodactylus fuscus. Next base: position 12,926,069 of record NC_134267.1, on the reverse strand, counting down.
CTTTAGTTAATGAAGGCTTCTTTTTGCCCCATGACCCAGGACATCTCCTGTACTTTGCTTCCTCCACTAGGTCATTGAGTATCTTCTTAATCAATGTGTTGACTTCGTCATTCCTTTGCCTATCATTAACAAATAATCCCATTATCAGTGGACCTTGCCTGTCTATGTCTCAGGTCATCAGCTTTATCTAGCAGCCAGGTCTTTCATCATTGTTATATGAAAAGCAGAGATTTGGAGAGCCATTAGCCAGGGGATAACCTCTTGAAAGTCTTTGGTGACACAATTGTTCTGATACTGTATCTGTCATTTGGCTGAAGTGTCCAGGAGGCCAAATAATCCTATTTACTGATATGTCCCAAATGGAGAGATATCGGCCCCTGACTGCTGATGTATTGTTTAATCAAGGGTTAATGGGGCCATAAAAGTTACTACAGCTAATGGTGGAATTAATGAATTGTTTGTGGATATTAGTTCTTAATATCCCGCAATGACCTGTGGGGTTGTGTAAGGGTATTTTATTATTAATACCACTTTGGGGAATATAAGATGTTATGGACTCAATTTAATAAATTTTTTTGGAGGTAAAATGACTATAAAAAATTTGTGCTTTTTGATTTTTTTTCCCCCGCGAGGGAATTCAACCAATTGGATAAAAAAAATTTACATTTGTATAACTTGGCCACAATTATGCCTATTTTTTTTAATGTATTCTAGGAAAAAGGGGGTGTTTTACACTTTTATATGTTTTTATATTTTTTTACAAGCATTTTTTTCAAAAAAAATTTTTTTTTTTACCTCCTAGGAGACTTGAACCCTAAGGGGTATGATCAGTCATCCATTATATTGCAATACCACTGTACAATCTGTTTATGGCAGCCTGTAGTAGTAATGACCGGCTTGGGAGCCTTCAATAGGCTCCTGTTTGTCAGGGCAACTGATGATGATCCAGGGGTGCGCGACTGGGACCAATATGGCGGCATCCACTTGCCACTGCCATTTAGATGTCTTATTCACAATTGACAGACAGGCAGAGGAAAACTCTGTGGGACCTTAACCAGGGATTTAAAAAAATAGGTTCTTTAAACTGAAGAACTCCTTTAAAGAGGAACTCCATTAAAAACACTTGCCTCCGTCTCCAAAACCCGCACTTGATTGTCCATCACACTGTGTATTGCACTGATATCCCTGCTGTTCACTTTGTCTTTTATATTTCTTTTTTTTTTGTGCTTTGCTTTCCTATAATGCCTCAGCAAAGTATCACATGGACAGATAGAGACAGCGCCATCTCTGCCTGCTGGGAAAAAGGAATAATAATACTTTAAATTCTCCTAAGTAGATACTAAGTGTACAATTATGACAACTGTGTGAAACAACCTACACTATGTGATCAAAAGTATCCGGACACCCGGCTGACAATGACTTACAAGTTGGTGGCGCCCTCCATGGGTAATGCTGGATACAATATGGTGTTGGCTCACCCTTAGCCTTGATGACGGCTTCCACTCTCGCAGGCAGACGTTCAATCAGGTGCTGGAAGGTTTCTTGGGGAATGGCAGCCCATTCTTCACGGAGTGCTGCACTGAGGAGAGGTATCGATGTAGGTCGGTGAGGCCTGGCACCAAGTCGGCGTTCCAAAATATCCCAAAGGTTTTCTATAGGATTCAAGTCAGGACTCTGTGCAGGCCAGTCCATTACAGAGATGTTATTGTGGTGTAACCACTCCGCCTCAGGCCGTGCAGTATGAACAGGTGCCCCATCGTGTTGTAAGATGCAATCGCCATCCCCGAATTGCTCTTCAACAGTGGGAAGCAAGAAGGTGTTTAATACATCAATGTCGGCCTGTGCTGTGATAGTGCCACGCAAAGCAACAAGGGGTGCAAGCCTCCTCCATGAAAAACACCACCACACCATAACACCACCACCTCCGAATTTTACTGTTGGGACTACACACGCTGTCAGATGATATTCCCCGGGCATTCGCCATACCCACACCCTGCCATCGGATCATCACATTGTGTACCATGATTCATCGCTCCACACAATGTTTTTCCACTGTTCAGTCGTCCAATGTTTACGCTCCTTACACCAAGCGAGGCGTCATTTGGCATTGACCTGCGGGATGTGTGGCACCCAATCACCTGACCACGTTCGAAGTCCGTGAGCTCCGCGGAGCGCCCCATTCTGCTCTCTCACGATGTCTAATGTCTACTGAGGTCGCTGATATGGAGGACCTGGCAGTAGGTGGCAGCACAATGCACCTAATAGGAAACACGGATGTTTTTGGGGGTGTCTGGATACTTTTGATCACATAGTGTATGTGGGCCAAATTTTTCATCGTCTCTACTGTCTCTTAGACACATGATGCATATTTCCCAACTTTCAAAGAGGGACAAAATGCGCTCCGTGGAAAATTTAGCTGCACACCATGACAGCGCATACAGATATGTGTACTTATATTCATCTCCACAGGATCTGCACGCACAATCTCACCCCACCAAGCACAGCAGGTCTATTGGATATTAAAAGCGCATTTCCCTGTATGAAATTCCAATTACCGGCTGACGCGCTTCATCCACAGGTGTTGTGAAATCTCATATATCTTGTCCATAGGGCTCCAGCAGAGAGATGGGTTCATGCTCCCGTGATCCTGGAATGATAGCAGGATCCACAAGTCCAGGAGTTACGCGCAGAGCGCAGAGGAAAGGAATTTAATGGGGAGTTGACAAGTGCAAAATCCACATGTCAGGAAGGGATTGCAGTCCATGATAGAGAAATAATAGTGCAAAAAAACCAAATATGTAGTGGAAAGGAATGACGGTCTAGTAAACCCAAGCAGTTCAGCGTCTACACCGCACCTGTGTAATGTAATTCACGTTGTGTTCTCTACGGTGAATCCGTCTCTTTGATATGTTTTTTATAAATATCAAAATTGGTTTATAATTCGCTGCAGATTAAGGGGATGTAAGAATGATTTCCTGATTCAATATCCAAATCCTGTACTTCCCATCAGGCAGTCATACAGTACAGGTAATGGGGTCGCTGACCTACTAAGCTGACTAGAGCTGTCATTGGTTGGTATTGATTATGTGGTCCGGGAGATTTTAAAAAAAATTTTTTTTCATTTTAAACTTAGTTAAATTTTGGTAACAAACCTGATTTGTTACAAATTTTGCAAAAAATTGCAAAAAATTAAACCTGCCCATAATCCAAAACATTGTTGTATGCTGGAGTTTCTTCAGACCTCATCAGAGACCAGGAAAGGTGCAGAAAAAAAAACTAAAATCTTGATCTTTCTTGGGCTCCGCGGCCGCCTCGATGTACAGTCTTCTTTCCCAGGCATCCCTGGCATCTCTTGGCTTCTGCACTGATGTTGACAGCCACTTAGTTGGGGCTTTAGTTCGACCACAGTGGTCACACGGTGGGTATCGACACCATCAGGGGTGAACCTAGTCTTTGTGCCGCCAGAGGCGGACGTCAGAAAGCCGCCCCCCCTTCCCCCGGAGGAGGGGGCGGAGCCGAGCGTAGGGGGGCGGAGCGTAGGGGTCGGATCGGAGTGGAGGGGGCAGAGCGGGCGGCGTTAGCAGGCAGAGAGAAGGCAGCAGGCAGACAGAGCAGGCAGCATGAGGGGCGGCCGCTGGAGCAGCGCTGCGTCCACAGGGCCGCCCCAATCCACCACTCAGTGACGGTGACACAAGCTGTCCTGGACTGGCTTAGGACAGCAAAAATGCTGCCCCCCCCCTGGAGCCCCGGCATAGCACCGCCTAAAGCGGTCGCTTCAGGTCGCCTCATGGGAGGTGCGGCGCTGGACACCATGAAACTTTCGTCAAAGATCAAGAGCTACAGCAGAGCCCAGGAAAGGTGAGTATGACCATTGCTAGACCCTGACTGCAATCAGATCCCATTACCCAACGCAATGGGTTGTTGGAGGTTAGATGCCACCATCCATATAGGCTGCCAGTCTTCTTCCTTTCTCATTTGTAACTTGCCATTGGTCTTGTGGCAGGTTGCGGTGGATACATGCATTGCCTTGTCACATCTTTAGTTTGGCAACTAAGACATGAGAAGTCAGGTGATGGGATTTGGTAAAAATGCATTAAAAAAGTACCTAGATAAAACTATTCCCATACTTTGTTTGGGCATACTAAGGAGAGATGGCGGTCCTCTGCTCAGGTAGAACAGATCCAGATCTGGTTGACTCCTACTGGTGGGCAATGTGTACCATAGAGAGATGGCAGTCCTCTGCTCAGATAGAACAGATCCAGATCTGGTTGACTCCTATTGGTGGGCAATGTGTACCATAGAGAGATTGTGGTCCACTGCTCAGGTAGAACAGATCCAGATCTGGTTGACTCCTACTGGTGGGCAATGTGTACCATAGAGAGATGGTGGTCCTCTGCTCAGGTAGAACAGATCCAGATCTGGTTGACTCCTACTGGTGGGCAATGTGTCCACCAGTGGTCATGTAACCTTAGACAAAATGCAATAATCGTCCTGAAGAAGTTCAACTTTTTATACAGTATGATGATGGTGGCATTATCAAAGATCATAGAGGACACCAATGGTAAATCCAGATCCAGGCAGTAGTACAATAGATCCCCCGCTGTATAGCAATGCAGAACACAGGGGTGCCAAAAGCCTTGTGAAATAGTCACATTGATAGAATTAGTTGCAGTAATCGTGTAGAACTTCGAGAGGACGGCTTGGTGGCCAGTAGATTAGTTTTGCAGAAAGTATCAAGTAAACAGGGATTGCAGAAGTAAGTGAACAGGTCAAGAGAGGGGTGAACAGATGCATCAATCCAATGAGTCCATTCTCCATAGGAGCTAAACAATTCATCAGGAGGACGGGGTCAACGGACAAGGTCCAAGGAGGTGTTGACAGTTTCATCAGATGAAGAAGTCCATGCCTGGGGCAGGTCACCGACCATGTTCCAACCAATTCAGCTTTCATTTTGATCACAAAAATAACACAAAAGACCCAATGATTTCTCATTAGCTCCTACAAATTTAGCCCAACAAGTCCACGATTAGAAACATTCCACCCAATGGGACACAAAGACAGGAATGTAAAAAATTCTGAATATTTTATTTAAGGTTAATCATTAAAGGGTGTGTACATATTTGCAACAAAAAAATATATAAATCTAAAATATTTTTGTTTTTGGGTTTTTTAGGAAACAAAAGTATATTCAAGCTCTGATACTATTATATCGAATAGATAGGGTGGAGCCGATCTTGAGATTTCAGGATCAATTTTAAAATTTGATTTCTGACCAATATACAGCTGATCCTGATCTCGATCGCTCAAGCCTAGTCAATGCTTCTCTAGGGGAAAAGTCACTTTTAGGGTTGAACCGATCTTGAGATAACCTCCGACCTCGATCCCGCTGGAAAAGATCGGGATCAGAATTCCTATCGCGATCGTGAAATTTACTCGATCGCCAATCGGAATCCGATCTTTTCCGATCCCGATCGCTCAACCCTACTAATAGATTGGGATTTTTTTTACACGGGTTCTCAAGGATTGAACTTCCAAAGTCTTGTGGGCCCCAATGCAAACTATGACCAATCCCTACTGTGTATTCTTGATAGCGGGAGTTATGAACTTGGAAGGATACGCTATAGCACTCACAACCACTGTAAGCTTTAGGAATATGGTGAGTTACTTGTGTCTATCTTTATGATAGGTTTCCAATTTTTAAAAGATAGATAACCCCTTTAAAGGATTATTCTAGCTCCTTGGTATTGATGATCTATCCTTAGGATAGGTTATCAGTGGGGGTCTACCTGCTGATCAGCTGGTAGAAGGGATTACAGCACTTGTGCAAGTACCGTGACCCCTTCACTATTTTCCTTGCACGCTGTCTGTTTCATAATGACCATACAATGTAATTACAGCCTCATCCTGTTCACCTCTATAGGCAGAGGCTGTATGTACAGGGCACGGCCTTTATAAAAAAAAAGACGGTATGAGATGTAAATAGTGAAGGGGTCACGGCCATGGTCCCTGCAAACAGTTGATCATTAGTGTTCCCAGGTGTTGGATTTCAATGATCTCTTATTGATGACCTAAACTGGGCAATCATCAAAATTCAGGAGTTTTCTTTGCATTTTTCTGTCTTTAGATGGACAGACCCCATTCTAGTCTATAGGGTCTGCAGGTTCCTGTGGGTAACTGCTTTTTAAGTGGATTAGGTTTCCATTTGTGGGGTTCCCAGGCAGACGAACGGAAACTGAAATGGAGGTGTGAACCTAGCGTTAGCTATTCAAGAGCTGTCCCAAGGCAACAACTCCAGTGATCAACTATAAGCTATTAGGGAACAAAGCACCAAGAGTTTCTCTGCAGCGCCACCACAGGAGAAATTGAGCATTACACAAATCTTACTGAAATCAATGGGCTGGGTATATAATTCATGGACATGCTGAATCCTCTGTAAGACATGTACTTTATAGTAGTAGGCAGCTCCTTTAAGATCCAATGTGTCTTCACCTTTAAGGAGTTTAGCCACATAGTAAAGATATTTACCAACTTTCTCCAATCTTCCTTCTTTCTGATCCTGACAAAGCAGCCACAAGTTTACCCTCATTTGTCTAATTGCTTTGATGTATACATGTAATTATCTTTTGTTCCACGCTCTGATTTCTCTGCTCTCCATCGAATGCTTGTTCTACCCCCTCCTGTAATGGCGCTCGGATTTATACCGCAGCCATACATTATTAGCAAGCAGGAATTTGCATTATTTATGAGTTGAGACAAATCGCTTGGTGTCTGATCTCCTGGAGAGCCGGCGAATCATTTACTGACATTATCTTGGAGAAAATATCTGTTCCTTGGTTTGATCTGTCACGCGGCCGCGGCGTATCATGTACTTTGCGCAAATCGTTTGGAACACAAATAGCAATGTAAACAGAATTAAAGTAAATTGCGACAATGTAATGTTTGCAGCTACTAATGATGTCAGCCGCGCTACTACAGTGATTGCTTCCAGATTTCATCCTTTTTAATGGCTTGTACCGAGCACTTCTCTCGCAGGCCTTTGATTCTATGTCAGAAGGAAGCCTGTGCTAAACAGAGATGTTTCATTTCATAGACATCCTGGGGGCAATAGACTGAACGCGGACCCATAACTCACCAACAGTTTATGTCTCTGCTTGACACCTCGGAGTAATCCCTCACAATCCATTAAGTCCTTGCTACGGAATAGGTTTCTATAAATTTTATGGGTGAATCTTCTTTTTCTAAATTTGCCATCCTTTTTAAACTATATATATATATATATATATATATATATATATATATATATATATTTGTTGTATTCTACGTTTGGTGAACTACAACACAACCCTGCTCGGCTGAGCTCTAACTAAACACAAACACTATACAAGTGGCTTACTACCACTCAGGATAACTAGATAGATAGATAGATAGATAGATAGATAGATAGATAGATAGATAGATAGATAGATATGGTTATCCTGAGTGGTAGTAAGCCATTGGTATAGTGTTTGTGTTTAGTTAGAGCTCAGCCGAGCAGGATTGTGTTGTATTTCACTAGACGATGTGTCCTTGTCTTTGACTGTTTGGATCTGCTTTGCTTCTGCTACCGAGCTAATTCCCCACAATATATATAAATATTTCAAATACTATATTGTGCAATTTTCACTCTGACCACCAAGCCTATTACTATATTAATAGTGGACGATGTGGACGAGTGCCCCCATACCCTGGTCTATAGTCTCTCACCATGCTAAATCAGTATCCCTACACTATGCTGAGGATGGCCCAATAGGCCGAAACAGCGCTGTCCATAGTTGGGAATCTGTTCCTTTTGGGACAGAAATACTGATTTAGCAATTAAATCCACATTATGATTAAAAGACTTTATAACTGAGTCGTTCATGATGTTTAAGGATGCTGCCCTCTATAGGGTGGTGTACAGAGTGCACTCTGTTCTCCTAATTCCATCCAGGAGACTAGATTTGCATATTTTTTACCCATAATCCCTAGCGGAGCAGGAATGACTTGTAAGTCTCCGTACTGCCTATGTAGGCGAACACTCTCCCTAATGTGGACGAGTGCCCCCATATATTAATAGTCTGATACTTGACAATTCTGTAGGGATTATCATTGCAGAAATCATCTCCTTTACATCACAGACAGGATTATAGATCTTTATATATAACTCCATTGGCCCATCATTGCATCCACTCTATCTATTCTCCACTCAATGGCCAGAGCATGATTACACAACTCTCCCATAGATTTCAGTGGGGCTGATTTATCAAGACTGATGATACACCAGTGTTCATAGCCCCATCACCAGTAGAGGTGCCCCTCATATATGATAAGGGCCATCCCTCCTCATAAATGATGTGCATCGTCCATTGGGTCATGTAAGCCAGTTGGTGGATGACGTCATTTCCCGGAGCATTTACACCAGATTTCTGGCATAAATGATAATAAATCTGGACATTGTCTAATAAATAGCCCCTTCTCTGACTAGGAATCAGTGATCAGGGGGATTCTGCTAATCAGCCACACAGCTTTACAGCAGCGGCCACTACTGGTGAAAAGTAGCATTACATACCGGAATAGCCACTCATAAGGGGCCGGGTCCTCCACAGTGGCTGCACTTTGTTAATTGCCTCGAGGACAGGGGTGATGGTAGGGTTTTAATGTTAAGAAGCAATTCACCAGTAGAGCTCCATCCTCCAGCAAGTAACACAGGTCACACAATAACCGGTCCACAGCAGTCAGTCCAGCTGGCCTGGGTGGTGCCCAGCAAACACTGCCAATACAGACCAAAGCAGAAGAATAAGCTTTCCAAGGCACTCACTAAATCCTCTTAAGCCTTTATTGAAATATAAACATAAACACAAGCCATGAGATGAATAGTATCCCTTGGCCTACAGCCTGCGGGTATTATAAATCCCTATGGTCAGATAGCAAGTCATTACCAATAGTACTGTAGTCAGGAGGGATAAAGTCTTTCTTACGGAGACTGCCGTTGCAAGCTGCATTGCAGTGTGTACAGACTCTTTGATTGAAAAAGTTGCATTGTTGGTGGATTGGCCTCTCTTTAAGGAGAACTTATTTGCATATTCCTCTTCCAGAACTCCTATTAGAACCTGCATCATGTATTGGACTCCACACACAACAAGGTAACATGCAAAGGCAGAATTCGTAAGAGACATAGTATCCACTCTGACCTCTCACCCATCCAAACCAGTGCCCTGCCTTGCACTGATGAGAGGCAATAACCTAAAAAACGTTAGTGCAGATGGGTTGGCTTCAATCCAAGACTATGGGGCAGATTTATTTAAATGGTCTAAGGCCAAACTGTCTTCAGAGCCCAGCGTATCATAAGGAGAGGCTCAAGGGAAGTGCGTAAACATATGTAATAGTCATACTCATTTCACCTGGGTGCCATTGTTGCTTCTACGTGCCATGTTGGCACACCACACGTGACATCCCCTGGGCTACTAACGTCATTCAGTAGCCCCTTTAAGATAAGGATCTGCACCAGATACTGTGGCGAAGCCTATGAGAGGTAATTTGACATTGGCCAACCCAAAAATTAGGGCTTTGACCAAACTCTAAATTTTTTGAACCTGGGTCATTACGAACTGGTTAGTTCATTTGTAACCAGTATCACAATCCCAAAAACCCATTTACTTTACCCAACATAGACCTGAAAAAGGGCACCAAAAGGTCAAACTCAAGGGTCTCTCTAAACTCCAATGGTCAAAAGTCCCATCTGACATCTCCTGCAAGGATCCTTGTACAGACCATAATTAGTACCCCACCACCTCTGTCAACATCTGCCAAAACAATTTGGATGTGAAACTTAAGACTTTATTACTCAATGTGAAAACATGAAATCTCAGCGAGTACAAACTCACTTTCTACATCTCGGTGTCCTGAGTCATTTCCAGAATATTAGCCTTGAGAATAAAATTCCTAGCTGCGGGACCATGGGAGATGTACTGTACAAATATTTGCCTGATCTGAGGAGGTATCTGGCATGTCACACTCCGTTGGAATTTATGAGGTAGACTCGTAAAACTCAACGCGTTTTACTAAAGTGAATTTAAAGAATTACCTGAGTCACTAGAACATAGTACGGTAGTAGTTGTAGGCTCCACGGTTGGTCTTTATATGCAAAAAGTTTCCATTAAGGGAAGGCAAACAGATAAATGAAGAACATATTTTGTTCTAGAATACAAGAGAAGTCAGATTTAGATTGCTCCGCACTAATCTCAAGAAAGACTCATGTTCTTGGAAGACCCATGTGGTCCCCATGTTTCCTTGCTATAGAGCCATAGGGACTCCATGTGCCGATACCTGGTCCTCTGTAGGGTGCCAAATGTCAAGGATATTATCCCGTAGAAGACATACAGTAGATCATGCCTTTCTATCTTGCCTGATGCAACTCTTTTACAGAACTGAACAGCAATGTGAATGAGGACTAATCATGGCCCGATTCTTAAATCTCGGGTTTAGTCAATGAAATAACATAGACTTTGTTGACCCCCCTTCCCCCTTTCCATCTCTGAATGAAGCACCCTTGGCAATCTGCCCGGTCAACTCATCAGGGGAACAGATATTACAATCCACCCCAACAAGTCACGTTCTCTCTAGTAACATCCAGTTCTATTTCATACATGGGGTCTTCGGCTGGAGATCTCCCATTATGACACCCATAAACTCTAACAGGCCATATGGACTGGCGTTGACAGATGGTACGATTGCTTTAGGCACATAGTATATTATCATACACTGGAAATTGTCCAAGTCCAACTGAAATGAGTGCAATGTATCCATAAATGGGTAAGTCCTTCTTAGAACCACAGTCATTATCTTCTCTATAAGTATTTATTCAATACATCTTTTCTGTGCTGAGACTTCCTTTAAAACTTCCTACTGAAAGAGGACCAGCCACCAGATCTGAAAAGCCCAATGACATCATCTTGTGATCGGCGCTGTCACCCTGAGCATTTTATATTTTTGTTTATCCAAATCCGTTCAGCCGTTCCAAAGGCAGAAGCCCTGCTAGAGTTGGTGCCGATTAGGGTCCACTAGCTAAGTGGGTGGTAACACTGTATGACACATAGACCCCGCCCCAGAGGAACCACAATATCACCGCCCACTTGACTACTAGACCTTAATCTGCATCAACAATGAATGGGCTTATATCTTTGGAATGGCTGAACAGTTTCGGATGGACAAAACACCAAAATGCTCAGGCCGCACCGCACCGTTCAGACGATCGATATTATTGGGCTTTTCCTCCTTGAGTATGAAGTTTTAAAGGGGGTCTACTACTGTCAAAAAAATTGGGGGGCAGCACACTGAAACCGTAGGCTCCATACTAGAGGGGGATAGAAGAATATAATAATAATAATAATAATAATAATAATAATAATAATAATAATAATAATAATAATAAATACATTTACAGAGCAGATATAAATTTTTTGTTTATATTTGTGAATTGAATGGTTACTTTGTTACACAATTGTATTCCTCTCTTATATTGTATAACACGCCCAAGTCAATTACTAATAAATTCTTATTTTGCATATTGCAATGAGAATGAACTTCAGAGATCATGTATCCATTTCCAGTCTGATCTAATTCCCCGTTCCAGTCCTGACGTATTTACTTTCATATCTTGTATATATTTTTATGTTGCAAGAACAAAACCGTCTACCTGCAGGACGCCACTTCAGAAAATATTTCTAATGTTGGGTAATAAATCACTGGCGCTGGCTCCCAGTCACCACTAGCCAGACGTGTCCAGAGCTTTTTATCCAGCGGTGACTAATATACAGCAAGAAGCTGCCAGGAGCAATAAGCTCGCTCATCGTGCACGGCAGGACATAGACAGCTGTTCTGCAGCACACATGTCCTCAGGATTGTGCAAGGTTTCCTTATGACTCTAAAATCCAAGTAAAGTCCAATCATTTTGCTTAGACCAAATTTCAGTGCGCTACAAGGTCATAAACTATCCCAGAGTGCGTATGAAAGGTTTAAAGGAGTCCTCCGCCTAAATCTGTAACCTACGACTAATGCCCAGTGAGCAAGAGAGTCAAGACACCTGGATCCTTTCCTGCCCTCAGCTAATTTTTTGGTTTTTTGGGAGGGGCTCTAACCAGAGCAGAACCAGACCCCGGAGTTCTTCCCCAGAACTCCTGATGGTGGAGTTGAACTTGGTAATAGTCCGAGGCCCAGATCCGCAACTGCCCAGAGAGAGAAATAGACCCAGTGAACCCCAAGTAGGAGGACCCAGAAGGAACTAGACACTGATGGAGTGAAGTCCAAGATGGCGGGCAGGAATGGAGTAGCAGATGAGCAGGAGGGTAATCCAGGGAATACACGCAGATACCCGAGGAGCAAATCCGTGGTCAAGTAAACCAGGTTGGTAACTGAAGGTCATGTGGTAGCAGTAGGCAGAGGCAGAAGTGTAGTCAGGAAAGCAGAGTCATATACAGGGGGTCAATGGAGTATCAGGATTCAAAAGGGAGATCAAATGGAAGCCAAAAGCCATACACAGGAGGTCAGGAAGATGCCAAATCAGGATCATGGAGGAGAGGTGTGTAAAGCAAGCCGGGTCAAAATATCCAGGGAATCCAAGAGCAGGGACAGGAGGCAGAAAACTGGTGACAGGTGACAGGGAGGCAGGAGAGGCTCGTCACTAGGGAGCAAAGAAAACGAATAACCAGCGACGGGCCAAAAATGAAATGAAGCCTAAATAGCCTCAGGTTCACCGCTGACCCTTTTGACCTTGGAAGTGACACTCAAGCGGAGGCTTCCGGCCTACCCCAGCGCCGGAACAGGCCGACACTCCGGCGTTGGACAGGGACAAGGTCAGCACAGCGGAGGCCCCGGTCTGTCGTAACAATAAAACATGAAGGTGAACTACAAGGTGATTTGTCATCATCTCATAAGGCTGCATCTACTCTCCACTGGGGGATTCCAATGGGGGAAACCGTGTGGAAACCCGGTGGACCCCATTATAGACTATGGTGTTTTTCCAAGTTTTCTAGAGACCCTAAAAAACATGTTCCATTTATAATACTGGCTACCATACAGGCGCACTTCCCCAATAACCACAAGGCTCAATTTGTATGGGGAGCCAATTTACCTATCAGTATATTTTTGTCACATGGGAGGAAACCCATGCAAAACATGGAGAGAACATACAAGCTCCAAGCAGATGTTGCTCATGGTCATATTTGAACCCAGGACTCCAGTGCTACAAGACAACAATATTACCCACTGAGCCACCCTGCTGGACACCCATTACCTTTTATAAGGCCAAAAATAATACATTTCAAAATAAATTCAAACCAATTGTGCAAATAAATTTTGTAACACATTTTATTTCTGGTGTTCCAAAGGCGACAGTACAGGAAGCCTACCCTTATCTCCGTGTGAGCTCTTTCCTTGCCCCTTATTCCCTAATTTCCCTATGGGCCAGGAACACTGAGTCTTTTAAGTCTTTTTAAGTGGATGGTTAAAAATTAACTCTTCAAAGAACGCGATGATAAAAGCTACAGTGACAATTTCTGCTGAGTACAGCGGACGGCTCCAAGGCATCTTCCAATAAAAAAATTATTACTATTCCGTCTTATTGTCTAAGATTCTCTCTAGTGGAAATAACAATACGAGAATCTTATGAGGGTTGGTTCACACATTAATATCGTCTTTGTGATTTTACACAAATTTTGGTAAAGAATTTGGAAATTTGCAAACTTTGCACAATCATGTGATACTGAGAACATATGACACTGGTTCTTGGTTCCAAGTTTCAAAGAACATTAGATCCACCAGGACTGGATCTCTCAAAGGACCCTTTAGCAGCCACATGGCATACCAGTATAACGGGAACAGCATCGGACACAAGATGGTATGTGAAGACCCAATGCGTTTGCCTGACGGAATGTTACATGGTGTCTTTTATCTGCTACATTAAAGCCTCCTCATGTTGATCTGTTTTCTTTGTGGGGAGTTTTGTCAGTGTCCTATATTTGCTGCCTCTTCAGCTCGGTCCGGTTTATTATGTGCATATTTTAGCATTTACGGAAATTAGGAGCCTTAGCCACAAGGCAGGCCGTCTTCTGGTTTCCCTGACTGTCAGACTTCAAAGTGTTTGTGTAATGTGCGCATACTTCTGTGAAACATGTATTTCATCTTTCTTTTTGTCACTTGATTTAAAATTACAGCTACGGGTAAAAATGCTGCAAAATGAAGGACTTTTTGATGGTTAAAATAATGTCGGATACTCTGATGTATTATTTATAAGGGCGCTGGATAGTCTCATATTGCACTTTTCAAAAGCTTTCTCTTTCTGTTCCATGTCCTCAGTGATACTAGTAATCTATCTATCTATCTATCTATCTATCTATCTATCTATCTATCTATCTATCTATCTATCTATCTATCTCATCTATCTATCTCCTATCTATCTATCTATCTATCTATCTATCTATCTATCTATCTATCTATCTATCTCCTATCTATCTATCTATCTATCTATCTATCTCCTATCTATCTATCTATCTATCTATCTATCTATCTATCTATCTCCTATCTATCTATCTATCTATCTATCTATCTCATCTATCTATCTCCTATCTATCTATCTATCTATCTATCTATCTATCTATCTCCTATCTATCTATCTATCTATCTATCTATCTATCTATCTATCTATCTCCTATCTATCTATCTATCTATCTATCTATCTATCTATCTATCTATCTATGCACCTACAAATACCCAAACACACATTATATTATATATACTTATACATAGCCAAGGGAATATATACTAGACAACCTATTATGGGAATTTTGCTATTAGGAGGTCAGAATCTATGGAGGACTCTAGAGGTTTGTTGGCAAACAAGCGGATAGGGAATCAACCCAAAGGTCGTGTAAGGATAAACAGACTATTCTTTCTAGGAAAGGATTACAAGTATCATTTATACCAATAAACTTGTATAAATGAACATGGACATGTCTAGGCCAGTGGCCGCCACCCAAACACAACCTCCACCACAACACCTGGAAAAGTGAAAGAAAAGGAAAGTGGCAAGGGCGGTGTCAAAGAGAAGACCTCTTATCTTTTTGAGACTTTTTCATGGCATATAAGGCATGATAAATTTCCCCCACTGTGTATTGGGATGTGCCAACTCTCTCCAATGGCAGATATTGGGTAAAAATGGAAATACCCAATCCTTTTATTCCTTATTTGGCTAACCCTCTCTAGAAGTCCAGAGTGCATATGTAAGACTTTGGACGTTGGCACCCTCCACTTTTGCGGTAACCTTCTGGGGCTATCGATCATCCCAGAATCCAAAATTTATGGAAATTCAAAATGAACTGGTTTGATCATCTTTAAGTTAATGGAACCACAATTACCCCCTGTCCCACAGGCCCGATGCCTTGGGGTAACCCTGGACTCTGACCTATCCTTCAAGCCACATATTCAAACCCTCAACACCTCCTGCCGCCTCCAACTCAAGAACATCCACCGAATTCGCCCCTTCCTCACCCAGGAAACTACCAAGATGCTCATCCAGGCCCTCATAATCTCCCGCCTAGACTACTGCAACACCCTTCTCCATGGACTCCCAGCTAACACCCTCGCCCCCCTCCAGTCCACCCTAAACTGCGCTGCTCGCTTAATCCACCTCACCCCCCGATCTTCATCAGCTGCTCCCCTCTGCCAGTCCCTCCACTGGTTACCCATAGCCCAGCGAATTGAGTTCAAGCTACTAACACTAACATACAAAGCCATCCACACCCTGTCCCCTCCATATGTCTCTGACCTCATCCTCACCTGTCCCTTCCATATATCTCCGGCCTAATCTCCCGCTACCTGCCCACACGTAACCTCAGATCCTCCAATGACCTCCTACTCCGCTCTGCTCTCATCCGCTCCTCACACAACCGTCTCCAAGATTTCTCCCGTGCATCCCCCATACTCTGGGACTCCTTACCACGACACATAAGACTGACCCCCACAATCACAGGCTTCAAGAAGGCGCTGAAGACTCACCTATTCAGGAAGGCCTACACCCCCCAATAACACTATCACCGCACCGCCATCTGTACAGTCTCCCCCTCTCCTTCTGTCTCTACCCCCTTCCCCCATAGATTGTAAGCCCTCGCGGGCAGGGCCCTCTACCCCACTGTGCCAGTCAGTCATTGTTAGCATTATATCTACCTGTATATTCTGTGTATTGTATGTAACCCCCAAATGTAAAGCACCATGGAATTAATGGTGCTATATAAATAAATAATAATAATAATCTTTCCAAAGGACATGCCACTTTATATGTAACACTATTGCTCTATACAGGGGTACAAGCCGTCTGGACCAAACCTCCTTTTTTAGGGAGAAGGACTGATTTTACAACTGCTATGTCACAGTGGTGGCTCCTGGGATCAGCACTTGTCCCTACTACCTATAAGGGAGTAGTAGCCATGTGGCTAGGTTGCTTTGTAGACAGTAGGGATGAATAGCCATGATACACCAATACAAGGACAATAGTCAGGATTTAGGAGATCACTCTTTCTCCTGACCATTGATCACTGTCATTATGCAAGAGCAAGGAGGGTCTTCCTATGGACACCCTATACCTGGGCACATGGTTGGCAAAGGTGGCCTTATGGGGTCATTGCCCTGAGGCCACTATGGAGGTATTGTTCAATGTTGGGGCTCTACAGGGAGAAAAGGGGCATTATATTGTGTAGACGGAACGAATATGGCATTATACTGTGTGGGGGTACTAGTGAGGCATTATACCATGTCTAAGCCATTAAAGGGGCATTATACTATTATACAGTTTCATCACTGTATGCAACACAAAGTAGAGCACTACTACTGTGTGGGACGGAGTGGGGTTAAAGGAGACATGGGCCGGACTGGGGGGGTGTCATAAGATATGACAAAGCCATACACGGTTAGCTCCTGATAGCAGACCTGGTGGAGCTTTTATAAGAGTACCCGCTCTATAGGACGACTTACTGTCAGTAACAAAGTTTATTTACAGTTGTAAAACCTCGATACAACATTGCAATAATAATACAAAATAATAATAATAGTAATAATAATAATAGTAATAATAATAATAGAAATAATAATAATAATAGTACTATTAATAATAATAGTAATAATAATAATAGAAATAATAATAATAGTAATAATAATAGTAATAATAATAATAATAATAATAATAATAATAATAAACTAAATGATCTTTTTCTACCCAATATAAAATATGACAATGTTTTCCTAATAGATAAGGAAGTTATAAAACTCCACTAATTAATCCCAAAGTGATGTACAAATGTGCAATGCTCTAAACCTGAACCAGATGTGCGCGCTCGGGGCTTTCATTCCTTACCTTATTTCTCTCCAATTAAAATAAAATGCATATTTGCAACAATCGAGTAAGAACATACTTAAGCTATCTTACAATAATTTTCATCAATCTTGCTTGAGTGTGGACACAAGCCATGGTAAGGAAGCCTTAAAGGGGACCTGTCAGCTTCTACGACATGTTTGTTGTAGGAAGTACTTGTATTGCCTATAACATTACAGTTCTGGGGCTCCTTCCTTAGCTGTTTGGCTTCTGCCTCCCCTTTGTTATTGTTCTTGGAAATGTATGAAAAAAATTGATCGAACCGGTCTGTAACAAGATGGGTTTCTTATAAATTTTCCAAATGCTGGTTTAGCCAAATGTCTAGATTTTTGAGGTTCGCCATCATGAATCACTTTTTTTTATTCTGGGGTGTCTTCATACCCCAGTATATAATAAGCAGTAGCCCAGAGGAGGTGCAGCAAAATATTGAACATTAATACTCACCTTTCTTGGGTTCCTTAGTGGCATCTGGTGCTGCACCATGGTTGTCTTTAGTCGTCTTTTGGCATCTTTCACCTCCTTGGTGATGTCACAGGTTGGCATCAAAGCAATGTGAAGTCAACATGCCCTATTTGACCATGGAGGCCCAATCTCAATGGTAATTTAGGGCCCCTAATGACATCAAGGAGGCAAGAAGAGGATGGAAGACAACCAAAGACGACCATGGTGGAGAAGCCCAGTAGAGGTGAGAGTATTGGTGTTTTTTATCTGCAACTCTCTTGAGTCTCCATTTACAGTGCTATGAAAAAGTTTGGGCACCCCTATTAATCTTAATCATTTTTAGTTCTAAATATTTTGGTGTTTGCAGCAGCCATTTCAGTTTGATATATCTAATAACTGATGGACACAGTAATATTTCAGGATTGAAATGAGGTTTATTGTACTAACAGAAAATGCGCAATATGCATTAAACCAAAATTTGACCGGTGCAAAAATATGGGCACCTCAACAGAAAAGTGACATTAATATTTAGTACATCCTCCTTTTGCAAAGATAACAGCCTCTAGTCGCTTCCTGTAGCTTTTAATCAGTTCCTGGATCCTGGATGAAGGGATTTTGGACCATTTCTTTCTACAAAACAATTCAAGTTCAGTTAAGTTTGATGGTTGCCGAACATGGACAGCTCACTCTCAAATGATCTGAAAACAAAGATTGTTCAACATAGTTGTTCAGGGGAAGGATACAAAACGTTGTCTCAGAGATTTAACCTGTCGGTTTCCACTGTGAGGAACATAGTAAGGAAATGGAAGACCACA
Organism: Leptodactylus fuscus; assembly: GCF_031893055.1. Classification (NCBI taxonomy): domain Eukaryota; kingdom Metazoa; phylum Chordata; class Amphibia; order Anura; family Leptodactylidae; genus Leptodactylus; species Leptodactylus fuscus. Next base: position 12,907,376 of record NC_134267.1, on the reverse strand, counting down.
GGGACAGTTCTTGTTAAGCCCAGAAGTGGCAGGCCAAGAAAAATATCAGAAAGACAGAGAAGAAGAATGGTGAGAACAGTCAAGGACAATCCACAGACCACCTCCAAAGAGCTGCAGCATCATCTTGCTGCAGATGGTGTCACTGTGCATCGGTCAAAAATACAGCGCACTTTGCACAAATAGAAGCTGTATGGGAGAGTGATGAGAAAGAAGCCGTTTCTGCACGTACGCCACAAATAGAGTCACCTGAGGTATGAAAAAGCACATTTGGACAAGGCAGCTTCATTTTGGAAACAAAGATTGAGTTGTTTGGTTATAAAAAAAGGCGTTATGCATGGCGTCCAAAAAGAAACAGCATTCCAAGAAAAACACATGCTACCCACTGTAAAATTTGGTGGAGGTTCCATCATGCTTTGGGGCTGTGTGGCCAATGCCGGCACCGGGAATCTTGTTAAAGTTGAGGGTCGCATGGATTCCACTCAGTATCAGCAGATTCTTGAGAATAATGTTCAAGAATCAGTGACGAAGTTGAAGTTACGCCGGGGATGGATATTTCAGCAAGACAATGATCCAAAACACCGCTCCAAATCCTCAGGCATTCATGCAGAGGAACAATTACAATGTTCTGGAATGGCCATCCCAGTCCCCAGACCTGAATATCATTGAACATCTGTGGGATGATTTGAAGCGGGCTGTCCATGCTCGGCGACCATCTAACTTAACTGAACTTGAATTGTTTGTCCAAAATACCTTTATCCAGGATCCAGGAACTGATTAAAAGCTACAGGAAGCGACTAGAGGCTGTTATCTTTGCAAAAGGAGGATCTACTAAATATTAATGTCACTTTTCTGTTGAGGTGCCCATACTTTTGCACCGGTCAAATTTTGGTTTAATGCATATTGCACATTTTCTGTTAGTACAATAAACCTCATTTCAATCCTGAAATATTACTGTGTCCATCAGTTATTAGATATATCAAACTGAAATGGCTGCTGCAAATACCAAAATATTTAGAACTAAAAATGATTAAGATTAATAGGGGTGCCCAAACTTTTTCATAGGACTGTATTATTCTCTTGTCTGAAGAGACGCCAGGGTATAATAAAAGTGCTCCAGTCCAAAACAAAACTGGTGGGCGAATGTCTAGGATATTTCCAAAACAAATCTAGTGTGGTTTGCTCTTCTATAGTCAGCAATGATTGAAAAGTATGGAAAGACACACCCATAGTGACAAGGGTAATTGTAATACCGAGGGGCATAGGTAAGGGGTGCAGAGGAAGTAATTGCCCATGGGCCCTGGAGACTGAGGGGCCCAAAGACCCCTCCACAACATAAGGCACCTTAGAAGTGGGGCTCAGTTACATAGGCTGCTTCTAATCTTAATTCTTTTTTGTCATCTCTGCATAGTCTTATAGGGCTAATAATATATGGATGGCCAAAGAAAACTATAAAAAATTAAATAAATGAATATTTTCTGCTCAGAAATTATAGTAATGGACTTATTAAGAAATGGATAAATTAAATCATCGATATCATGTTACATTCTACAATGATGATGAATTCTTCGATGGAGCCACTAGCTAATAAGTTCCACGGAGGATTACTTCTTCTTCTACTATTATTGGCAGGACATTGATGTCTCATCGTGTTGTGTACCAAAATTCTTGATGTGATACTGTATATATCAGTGACTGGAAGGTGGTGAGAATGGTATATATATATATATATATATATATATATATATATATATATATATATCGAGGAAGCTGATTCCGTCTTGTCTCACCATTTATACAATGTAAGAACATGTCCCTATTGGTCTATATCAGTATTTGAAGCTGCTGTAGGGATTAATCTCAATGTCCGGGGTAAAGCGTTCCAGAGCACTGGTGCAGCTTCAGAGAAGTCTTAGAGATCTATATAGAGCTTATTAGACAATACATGCCTGCTAAGGATCTAAGGATTCTAGGAAAAGAACATGCAAATAATTCCTCCTTGGTAGGAAAACGGGAACTTGCTCTGGTACAATCTTTTGGGAGACATCTTCCTATAGATCAAAGGTATCTCTGAAAACTAGTGGCATAATCTGGGAATAAAACCAAACTAGACTATGTCATACAAAAGTAAAAGAGACCCATGCATAGACAGCTGGCATCAAAACTAAGTGAACGTAATGGCATAATATTTTCCCAGAAATCTTAGCAGGGCATATACTATATATACTGTATATACATCATTCCCTCTACACCACAAGGTGGCCTGCAAAATGCAATGTCTCCTTAAGAAGGCAGAGAATGTCAGTTTTCCCAGTATGAGCCCCGGTGTTGGAGGTATCGATGGTGTTAGTTTTGGCACTGATATTTCTCCACTGTCAAAGGTGTGGGTTTTACAGCCTAGCATCATATCTGAGCTGTGTGGAATCACCCCACCCCCCCGACAATACTGTTCTATAGCCTAGTACTGCCAGGGGGGGCATTACTTACAGTCTAGTGATGATACTGAGCTGTAAGGCCCAGTCTTCTGACAGTGGAGCAAAACTAATGGCACAGATACCTCCCCACAGTCAGAAGAGCGAGCCTTAGAGTCTAACATCACCACTGGGCTGTGACAATACTCTTCCATAGCCTTGTACTGTCTCGGGGAAGGGGGGGCATTCCTCACAGCCTAGCGATGACGCTGAGCTGTAAGGCTCCCCCTTGTGGTGACAGTGGATAGTTATCAGTGCCAAAACTAATGGCACCGATATCTCCCCACTGTCAGAAGAGCTGGTCTTACAGTGTCACAGTCTAGCGTCATCGCTGGGCTGTGAGGAACGGCCCCTGACAATACTCTTCCATAGCCTTGTACTGTCTCGGGCAAGGGGGGGGGGGCATTCCTCACGGCCCAGAGATGACGCTGAGCTGTAAGGCTCACCCTTGTGACAGTGGATAGATATCAGTGCCAAAACTAATGGCCTCAATATCTCCAGCACTGGGGATACACACCAGGATAGCCGACAGTGCACTACATTTAGCACAGTGTTGGCTTTCTAGAGGTATATAATACCGTACATCTCCGAGGATATGAAACATCCTCTTTAAGGATTGTTACTTTGAAAATCAAAACATATTTTTTAAACCATAAAAAACCAGAAATTATTGCGCCCTATATTAATCCTTTTCATCTTTATAATTACCATATGTTAATTTTGGAGGAATAACATAAAGTAAATGAAGTAAGTCCGGGCATCTCCACGTCTTCTCGCAGTACTCGTAGCTTCACAAGACCTTCACTTAAAAGGAGTATTGTGCCTTAATGAAAACTACAACAGCGGATCTTTGTTCTCGGAGCATTTCTAAACCTTCTTAGTGCTCCACTTGAATAATTTACTGCTCTTTAAAACCAGATCTATTTACAGAAATATCCTTTGAAAAATGGTTTCTGAAGTAGACACAGTGAAATTCTTCTTCACCGTGAGCAGCAAAGCTCCAGCGTGGCATCCGGCGCTGCCGCTATCTTTTGATAACTACTTCAAAGAGCCTTACGAATTGTATTTACACAAGAGGACACTTCACAAACTAATGGGGAAATTCTACTGAGTGGTATCGAATTGAGAAATTGGTCAACAATTCTCAGTCACTTGGACTCCAATCAAGAAATGTCATGACCGCGGGATGGAGGAATATCGACGTGCGCAAAGATCATGGTCTCAATGTATTACTGGTTTACAGTTCTCTGATGTGGACCTTATTTGGAAATTTTGCAATTTTTGGACTTGAATATTCTGGGATAATCTGACTCTAGGTGTCTATTTTTAAGACGGTGCATGCTCGATCTGCCTTCGCAAGGCTCAGGGGTTACCCACGCTCCAGTTTTTAATGGCTCCATTGCCATTTTTATGGGCCGATCCAACATCTAACATGTCCTTGATTGATCCCAATTTTTTCGGGCGCATCAGTTATTGGAGCCACTGCAATACCAGATCAATGCGTCTCCATCTCCCTGTTTCAAAAACCTTATAATATATGGTCCCTAGATAGGGAATGTATCGGATATTGGTAAGAACAGATGTCTGATCCATTTTCAAAACTACAACTCCCAGCATGCATACTTGCTCTGCTGTTCTTGGAACTCTGATGGAAGTGAATGGAGCTTGATGGGAGTTGTAGTTTCACAGCAACTGGAGAGCTGAAGGTTCCCTATCCTGGCAGTAGGGATTGTAGGGTTATAGGTTGGACTTGATGGACTGTTGTCTTCATCCAACCTCATCTACTATATATGCAACTATGTAACTATGAAAAGTCTCAATATCTTTGTGCAAATCATGTTTTGTGTGTTTACCAAAAATAAGTGAACCCCATAGATGGATATACAGGTAGATAAAAGAGTCAACGTGATGCGCCAAATTTATCATACAGTCAAAAAAATTGCATCACTTTCACCTTCAGATTGTGAATAATGTCTTTAACCTAATCATAGGGCGTCATACTCATCAGTACAAGTCCGACACTTTTCTGTCTACGTTTTTGCCAAAATTTTTGGTGCAGGGCACGTATTTAGGAACAGCATGCACCAGACAAAAACAGAAAAATATGGCTGGGTCAACATATTTGAAAACTGTGCCCCAGAATGGGCGAGGATTAGATGTTATGGCACAGTTACGAGACAGAAGAGTACACATAAGGTGCAGATCTTCTTGCGTAAAGTAGACCAAGACTATGTTGAGACAGAATTTTGGCCAATGGAGGAAAATTTTTGGTGCAGTAGAGACTTCGAGTTTCTCTACCATAAGAGTCGATCCTCTGCGTAGCTTTAAGACATCAACAAAACAAACAACAAAAACGTATCAAATGTATAAAAACATGTAAAGAATTTTGATGTATAATATGATTGCGTATTGTTGCGGTGAATCATTTATTACGCCTACGGTTCCTTAGTTCTTACCCTAGGACAGTCTCAAGGACCGCAGAAAGCTGTAGGTAGTTTTCTACATTGTAAACGACTGTAAATGTTGCGGTTTGTGTATATATACACTGTCTGCCCTTGTGTTTGTATACAAACTAGTCATACATACAGTATGTCTTCAGATAAGAACAAACCCAGAGATATTTTGTATATAAATACAAGTGTATACCGGATGAGAAACAGCGCAGTTACCGGCAAATAGTCTACATAATAGAGATAAGTATCTAGTATTAGACACTTCACTAAAATTTTTAAGTAATTGTGGCCTGTCTGGTGAGAAGCCAAACTTGCGGCCCCCCGCTGAGCCCAATGACTTACTAGTCAACCACACGAACAAGAATGTTGCATAATTTCTTTTGTTAGCCTCAGAAATCAGACCTATTCCCTGGAATAGAAAGACCCTATAGAAGGTGAGTTGTTTGTTCTTCTTTTTTTATATAGGGTTCTATGCTGTGGGGCAAATTTTCAAAAAGGTCAGACAACCCCTTTAAGGAGGACCTTTTATCGATGTGCGGTAGTATATACTGCTAGAAAGTCAACAATACACTCCCAGTATACACCCCAGTGCTTTATATATCAGTGCTGTTAATTTTGATACAGATATCTCCCCACTGTCAGAAGGCAATTCTTACAACCTGGCGTCATCCCTGGGCTGTGAGAAATGTTCCCCCGAAAAGTACTCTTCCATACACTTGTACTGTCATGGGGATGTTCCTCACTGCCCAGCGATGACGTCAGATTGTAAGGCTTCCCTTCTGACAGTGGGGAGATATCGGTACTGAAAGTAACAGCACTGAGATCTGCAGTACCGGGGCAAATAATAGGAAAGCCAATTCAGTGTATTGAACTGGGGCAGGTGTAACAGAAAATAAAAACTTACTCGTCTGCCCCCGGCACTCTGTTGTACCCTGTCATTGTTCGTTTAGACTATTTCACTCTGCACATGGATGCTGGAGTTGTTGAAGAGGGACTGGTGATGCCTTTGAGTGGTCACGTGGGGAGCAATCTGCAATGTACAAGCTAACAGACAATGAAATGTGGGGTCCAGGTGAGTATTTTTTTTTTTTTTTATGTTACACCGTCCCCCCCCCCCCCACCCCCCAGTAACTTGTCCAATTTCTGGTAACTCCTTCTAATCTCATGAAGGGGTTAAACATAGGAATTGGAAATCTTCAAAGTCCCACATGGCGCTGTGGGAAAAAAAAACATGGTGGCAACGCATCTCGTTTTTTCCCACGGTGCTTTCAAAGAAAGTTTGCCAAGTTTTCCTCTGTGGACTTTCTGCTTCAAATATTCCTAGGTATAATTGACATGATGTTATTACCAAAACCGCAACGGTTTCTGAAATACGCTGCACATATTTTCTTGCAATGTAGGAATCCCATCCACTTTGCTGCGACTGAAAAACGCCAATTTGCCATGTTGCAGAAACGCAGCTTTTTGTGTTGCAGTTTTTTGAGCCAAAGCCAAGAATGGTTACAAAAAGAATGGGCCATGTAGGGAGTAGAGATGAGCGAACAGTAAAATGTCCGAGGTTTGATATTCGTTTCGAGTAGCCCCTCAATATTCGACTACTCAAATCGAATATCGAACCCCATTATAGTCTATGGGGGGGAAAATCCTTGTTTCAGGGGTAGGCCACGTTCGCTCAAATTATACTTACCAAGTCCACGAGTGAGGGTCGGGCTGGATCCTCCGAGAAGTCTTCTCCATGCAGCGTCCCCGCGGCATCTTCCAGCTCTTCATTCACTCTGCCAGGCATTGGGCCTGGGCAGAGCCGACTGCGCATGCCCGCACTACAAGCACTACAAGCAGACATGCGTAGTCGGCTCTGCCCAGGCCAGATGCCTGGCAGAGTGAATGAAGAGCCGGAAGACGCCGCGGGGACGCTGCACGGAGAAGACTTCTAAAGGTAGGAGAAGAACCAGCGTTGATTGTCCGACTGTATAGCATTCGGCCAATCCATGCTGGTTCTGCATCGAACTTTTACATTCGAATAGCGAGTGGTACTCGCTCATCTCTAGTAGGGAGTCCTTATTCTTCTCTCTTCTTCTCAATCCATCCTGGCCTTGACTCAAAAAAACAGCAACAAAAAAAAAAACTGCGTTTCCGCAATGTGGAGACTCAACCTAAGGGAAGAAGTCAATGCCGCACGGAGTGCCTACCAGTCCATACTACGATCCCAAAAGGCTCTTTTTAGGGTAATAAGCCCTTTCATTGTCCACCTGGAACCCTTTCAGGAATTATTTGAACCACGTCAACCACTCCACGCTCACACTGGTCTGAACGAGACTCGAGATGTGCAAGGACTAAGCAGCTCGGAGTAAGACTAGGGGGATACGTTCCAGCTGGCATGTCATTGCTTTTCCTGTGTTTTTTCCCTTTCTAAGTGAAGGTCCCATAAAAGTAATTTATATCCACTCTACAGCTGTTTCAAAAAGAGCAACATTCAGTTTGGATATGTTTTATCTAAATATTTCAGCTTTATGGAGCGCTGCTCTGAGTTCCCTTCATGGTCTGTACACAGACTTTCACAAGAACACAGAAGCTTGGCCGCAACTGTTTTGATAACTGGGAAGGCACAACAAGGGCTAATGCATTTCACCACTTGAAGATTTCTCAACAAACATTCCATTAGGAATTCTGTATAAATATGAGACCTCTGTCTTCCTCTTCAACATGTCATCTCCAAGTCATTGTGTCATAACAAACTCCAGCTTGGCTGCCAGCGCAGGTTGATCTATTAATCTTACTTGAGTAAACATGTATTGTCCCAGACACACAAAGCCTTCGGCTGCTGGAGGTTACAGAGTTGCAGGATGGAACTTTAATGTAGTTGTGTGTGTAAACAAGAAAGTCTATGGATGGGAATACCGCTACATCAATGGTATGAGGACATGATGGAGAAACATGGATGGGTATGGACTGTATACACATGAAGAATATTTGGGATTCACTTAAACATAGTGCTGGACACCTAGTATAAATTCTTGACTTAAAGGGAATGTGTCACCAGTCACTAAAAAAAATGTAAACGAAGTCAAACACTGATAATGTAAAACCATATAAGATGTTTAGGTTACAGGAGAGAGACCGCAAAATGTGCTAGGAAATCATGCGGGAAAAAAAAGAACGAGTAAGGTCGGGTTCACATCTGCGTTGGCTCCATCTAAAATTGGAAGAGGGAAAAGTCCTGCATTATGGTCTATGGAGTCCACAGGTATCTGCTTTTCTAGTGGACGGGCTCTCCGACGGAGCCAAACACTGGCGTGAACCTAGCGTAAGTTATGGCTGACACTTCAATATAGAGTTGTCTCCAGAGATGGACGAACCTCTCAAGATTTGTTGGGTTCTTGGGTTCGATAGAGTGGAACTTCCAGTTCGTTTCGATCTGAGCTTGTTCGGACAGAACCTGAAATGAAATTATGATAAATTATATAGGTGGAGGCAGGGGTGTAACTTGACGGGGTGCACAGGGTGCCCAGGAGCCTCAGGGGGCCCATAAGCACTGGCATCAGTATTGAGATTGCAACTACCATCTGGCCCATAAGCCAAGGAGACCCACAGATTACCCCGACCACACTAAGGTGGATTAAACTCCTTAGCACCCGTAACCATTACTATCAAGAGTTCACTGTAGGGATGAGGTAGAGACAAAAGATTGCACCAGGGTCAACAAGATGAAAAAGAGTTGACAAAACAGCAGTGATGATCGTTTCGCACCTCCCAGGTGCTTTTTGAAGCTTAGTATGTATGGGTTCATACTAAGCGTGAAAAAGCACCTGAGAGGTGTAAAACGATCGTCGCTGCTGTTTTTCATCTCTGCATGCCTCTCTCCCGCTGTTGTTTTTAATTAAGTGGAATAAAGCCTGAAAAGTTTTAATGACGCCTTGGGTGAGTGCCCCCATTGTTTCTATTTTTTATGCCAACTCCCTAAATGCCATGATCAATAGCGATCACGGCATCCAGTCAGTCCATGGTCAAGATTGTCTCCCCAACCCATTGGATTCCCCATCATAAGTTCTCAGTGTCCAAGAGGTTAACATGTCCGCCAGGAGGGCGTTCCCTTGTTCCTGTGATCCATTATGTAATGTAGTATATTACACTGGGGATATGCAAAAAAAAATGCAAAAAATAAGATAAAATTGCGTGTTATTTCTCATGGACCCCAAAAAAGTTAATAAAAGCTAATCAAAACATCATATGTACCCCAAAATGATGGCGAACGAAAGTACAACTCGTCATGCAAAGAATAAGCCCTCACATAGCTATGGGGGCAGAACAATAAAAAGTTATGAATTTTTGAAAAAAATATGAAAAAAGTCGCTGAGCCTTAACATACAAAGGGTTAATGGAGCAGGAACCTTCACGAGAACATGATAAGTTTCATAATTTGGACAGAACGGTAATTCCGGATCATCTGAGATGTTTCGAGTCCCGCGGGCTGATTTTTACATCCCGTTATCCTCGCATTAGGAGAAACCTTTTAGGCTACAAGGGTCTGAGCGGCGAAATATTGGAAAATATGTTTTCTGTTTCTCGAGATCCTTCCATACTTCTTGTTATCTGCAGCCCCCGTAGCCGTTCCTATGCGCATGTTTGTTTTGGAGACTGTGGTGGAAGAGATTGGGAATCCCACTGTCGAAAATAATATTTGACGTCGTCCTTCCTTATCTCCTCTCGCGTTTCTTCTCTATAATTTATTTGCTGTTATATTTCGCTTCCATGGATTATTACACCAACAATTGTGCGAGGCTGAGCTACATGTCAGAAATATTAAATGAACACTGTACGCTGTAAGCCGGGCTTTATCTACTTATAGACTGATATCCATTATTCCATACCGAACATATGACGTGCAGAAGACTGACCCCGACCACTGAGGTTTATTGCACTTAACTGTTTATATACAGTGCACGTTGTCTTCTCTTTATTAGTATACACTGCCTTTTAGCCCTATATGTATGAGTATGTGCCATGTTCTGAGTCTGACGTAATCTTTAACCTAATCCCATTGGTTCCGGTCGTTGCTTTTTCCATTTCTAGTCTTTACTAGATACATGCCAAACAGTTTGGAACCAACTGGATTCATCCCAAAGTCAGATCCAGGAATTTTGGGGATTGTCACTCACCAGTAGGGTTGAGCGATCGGGATCGGAAAAGATTGGATTCTGATTGGTGATCGAGTAAATTTCACGATCGGAATTCCGATCCCAATCTTTTCCGGCGGGATTGAGGTCAGAGATCTCAAGATCAGCTCAACCTTATTCATGTATATATCATTAATGGGGTTGAGCGATTGGGATCGAGTAAATTTCACGATCGCGAATGGAATTTCGATCCCGATCTTTTCCGGCGGGATTGAGGTCAGAGGTTATCTCAAGATCGGCTCAACCCTATTCATGTATATATCATGAATAGGGTTGAACGATCGGGATCGGGAAAGATCGGATCCGATCGGCGATCGAGCAAATTTCACGATCGCGATTGGGATTGGGATCGGCTGGAAAATGATCGGAAATCGTATTTTAAAATCGATCCTGAAATCTCAAGATCAGCTCATCCCTACTCACAAGTTACTATTATGCAACTTTTTAAAAAATTTTGGGGTCAGCCATCAGTTTTCATTTGGATTCAACTTGTTCAATCCTAACTGGAAGTGTTATTCTTATACTCGGGGGTCTCTTCAGATAGTAAGGGTCCAGGGGAGGTGTGGAAGTAAAATAAACACTTATAGGCCGGAGCCCCACAGTTTACCCGGCTCAAGGTCCACTGTCCAGTGGATGGGATTCTAGTAAATACCATCCCCACAGTATGGGAAAATATGTGCTGCAGACTCGATGCAACTTCCAAAACTGATGGGGGTTTCCCTATAAGTATAATGGAAGCAATAAGTCCATAGAAGAAACCTCTGTGGGATTTCTGTGAAAAACCAAAATGCGTTGCTGCCACAGTTTTTCTCACAGTGCCCCATTACGTGGGGCCTTAGCCATTGTCACCTTCAACCTTACGGAATCCAATGGTCCTTCAGTGTCCTCTTCCGACTTCCGGTTGACGTCACAACAGTCACAGCCCTCATCATGACACTTAGACAAAACTACCCAAAACTAAACAGGCAAAAGAACCTCAGGAATGAAGGTTCGCCCATCACTAGTCTTTACACTGAGGCTCAGCTTGTTCATGTTGACTGGTATGTATAAGCAGAAGCCCACCATATGGGTCGTAGGCTACAGCAAATATGGAATGGTTCTAATTTACAAATAGCCAAAGAACCAAAGAATAAGAAAAGACTTTCCGATATTTTCCACTGAAATAATGATGCAAATAAAGTTTAATTCCCAACCTTAAAGGAAGTCTGTCAGCACAAAATAGCATCAGGTATCTATTGTGCTTTCAGAGCCAGGATGAAGAGTTGTCCATTATCTTCTGGTGGGTGGACCTTGGAGGGCTTTAGGGTCATGTAATCTGCAGCGCTCATCGAAGCCCGTACAAGGTGCAAAGGGAGCAACCTCATTTCTCTAGGTTAGTTAGTGGTAGTTAGTTAGTGGTAGACAGGTAGTCCCATGTCTTCGGACCCCAGAGTTTGCAGAAGAAGCCATTGGTTACTGAACATCTCCACCACTTAACAGTTAGGAAATCTTGTATCCATGGCCAAAATATAACCTGCATTTTCTCAAAAATGGTTGAAACACAGCACACGTCCCTGGGGTCACCACAGTGAAAGATATAGATGACTAGTGGAGGATGGAGTGAAGAGCAGAAGACACTTATGTCTGTTTTTGTGGAGTGCCCAAAGTGTGGATACTGCTTACTTAAAGTGAACTGTGCCTCCATGTTACTTATGACTGGATCTATGATTGTTCCGCAAGCATCACTTATTCAACTGTCACTGTGTCTCATTTGCACCCATGATCAAGGGCACCCCCAAAACACCAAAACTCAGAAGACCCACTTCAAGGAGTTTCCACGGGAAAAATGCTGCCATCACCCAATTGCAACCCATCAATAGTGTCTCAGGGTCTGTAAGAGAATTTGGTGCCAAGAAGGAATGAGTAGCCACCATCTTGGGTGCCATTTTCACACGTCTAGCCCTGGGATGCTGCAAAATATCTGGTGGTGTCTTCCTGTTGGCATTTGGTGTACAAATGCCATCACTTCCTGTCCTGGACACTATGGAGGGGCTAATAAAAAATAGGGCATGAAGGGTCCATTCATGAAACCTAAAACAACTATGGAAGTTAGGAAGACAAGTGATTTTCAGTAACATGGAAATTGCAGACCAATCCAAAAAGTTGCGGCTGGCCCTGAGATTTGTCTGCCCTTCTGTTAACCTTAGAGGTTGCCCCTTTTTTCGTGAGCCTCAGGGACAATCCAGGAGAGTTGGAAATGATGGACCATTGGAGTCCACCATCGTGGATACAACTGTTACTCATTGACCTCGTTGTTCTGTCTCCCAGAGAGGAAAACCACCTAAGTCATATAACCTAGAAGGCAAGGAACAACCCCCTTAAGAAGCAATTTTCAATGACCTCTCTAGTCGGTGACTATGTAGAGGATGAAGAGGCGCTCGAATTGTAAATACAAGAAAATTCTAATTTCATGTCATTCAATTCGAGACATTATTTTTTTACAAAAATTGTCCCATAAATCACGTGATTGAATGTCTAATCTAATTAACAATTCTGGATAAACACAACTCCGAATGACCTGTCTTTCCGGGCCGCACCTGGTAATTTTGTGTATTTTGAGTCAATCAGGGTCGAATGTACGGTCTTGATTGTAACAAATTGTTACCGGCCACGACCCAATCAATAGAAGGTGCTGAAGAATTTCAAAACAATTCTGGACATCAGTCAGGAAGATCTATACTCACAGTGTAGCTTACGTGTAGAAACAGTAGGTTTTATCCCATTCTGGAACAGACTCCGGCTAAATGGAAGGACATTTATCTTTCTCGAGCCGACATTAGCGCTCTGAGAAGCGGACAGTGCAAGTATTCTAATCTTTTAATTGCATTTTGGCGTCCTCCATACTAAAAAAGGATAAGTCTGAGGAATACAGGATATATCTTCGCAGACAGAAGTTTAGAGCAAATCTTCTCTACCAAAGAGTCCGCTAAAATAAACAGATTTTGTCTATGGAAAGTACAGTAGAATGTTAAAAGCTGGATAGTCCAATGTTTACGTTCCCCGACTTGTATACTGGTTTTATTGTATTCCTTTGTTATTCTTGTACAGATTAACAAGATGGATTTTATCTTCTGGGTCTTACTCTGGGAAAGTCGTTCTCTTAGGAGGACGTTTTAGGGCTGTGGCTTTAACTTTTTGTAAAAAAAATTTCTAATACTTCCAAAAACCGATGATACTAATAGTCATTACAAAGTTTCTTCTATCAATTTGCTCATTTGCGGGTGGTGTGTTGTCCGTGGTTGATCCATTTTCAATGCAAAACAGAGGATACATTGATGTCATTGTTTTCTTTTATGGACACATAGACTATTAATGATGGGATCCGTAATGTATCAGCATTAGAGATGAGCGAACACTAAAATGTTCGAGGTTCGAAATTCGATTCGAACAGCCGCTCACTGTTCGAGTGTTCGAATGGGTTTCGAACCCCATTATAGTCTATGGGGAACATAAACTCGTTAAGGGGGAAACCCAAATTCGTGTCTGGAGGGTCACCAAGTCCACTATGACACCCCAGGAAATGATACCAACACCCTGGAATGACACTGGGACAGCAGGGGAAGCATGTCTGGGGGCATAAAAGTCACTTTATTTCATGGAAATCCCTGTCAGTTTGCGATTTTCGCAAGCTAACTTTTCCCCATAGAAATGCATTGGCCAGTGCTGATTGGCCAGAGTACGGAACTCGACCAATCAGCGCTGGCTCTGCTGGAGGAGGCGGAGTCTAAGATCGCTCCACACCAGTCTCCATTCAGGTCCGACCTTAGACTCCGCCTCCTCCGGCAGAGCCAGCGCTGATTGGCCGAAGGCTGGCCAATGCATTCCTATGCGAATGCAGACTTAGCAGTGCTGAGTCAGTTTTGCTCAACTACACATCTGATGCACACTCGGCACTGCTACATCAGATGTAGCAATCTGATGTAGCAGAGCCGAGGGTGCACTAGAACCCCTGTGCAAACTCAGTTCACGCTAATAGAATGCATTGGCCAGCGCTGATTGGCCAATGCATTCTATTAGCCCGATGAAGTAGAGCTGAATGTGTGTGCTAAGCACACACATTCAGCACTGCTTCATCAAGCCAATACAATGCATTAGCCAGTGCTGATTGGCCAGAGTACGGAATTCAGCCAATCAGCGCTGGCCAATGCATTCTATTAGCCCGATGAAGTAGAGCTGAATGTGTGTGCTAAGCACACACATTCAGCACTGCTTCATCAAGCCAATACAATGCATTAGCCAGTGCTGATTGGCCAGAGTACGGAATTCGGCCAATCAGCGCTGGCTCTGCTGGAGGAGGCGGAGTCTAAGATCGCTCCACACCAGTCTCCATTCAGGTCCGACCTTAGACTCCGCCTCCTCCGGCAGAGCCAGCGCTGATTGGCCGAAGGCTGGCCAATGCATTCCTATGCGAATGCAGACTTAGCAGTGCTGAGTCAGTTTTGCTCAACTACACATCTGATGTACACTCGGCACTGCTACATCAGATGTAGCAATCTGATGTAGCAGAGCCGAGGGTGCACTAGAACCCCTGTGCAAACTCAGTTCACGCTAATAGAATGCATTGGCCAGCGCTGATTGGCCAGAGTACGGAACTCGACCAATCAGCGCTGGCTCTGCTGGAGGAGGCGGAGTCTAAGATCGCTCCACACCAGTCTCCATTCAGGTCCGACCTTAGACTCCGCCTCCTCCAGCAGAGCCAGCGCTGATTGGCCGAATTCCGTACTCTGGCCAATCAGCACTGGCTAATGCATTGTATTGGCGTGATGAAGCAGTGCTGAATGTGTGTGCTTAGCACACACATTCAGCTCTACTTCATCGGGCTAATAGAATGCATTGGCCAATCAGCGCTGGCCAATGCATTCTATTAGCGTGAACTGAGTTTGCACAGGGGTTCTAGTGCACCCTCGGCTCTGCTACATCAGATTGCTACATCTGATGTAGCAGTGCCGAGTGTGCATCAGATGTGTAGTTGAGCAAAACTGACTCAGCACTGCTAAGTCTCTGCATTCGCATAGGAATGCATTGGCCAGCCTTCGGCCAATCAGCGCTGGCTCTGCCGGAGGAGGCGGAGTCTAAGGTCGGACCTGAATGGAGACTGGTGTGGAGCGATCTTAGACTCCGCCTCCTCCAGCAGAGCCAGCGCTGATTGGTCGAGTTCCGTACTCTGGCCAATCAGCGCTGGCCAATGCATTCTATTAGCCCGATGAAGTAGAGCTGAATGTGTGTGCTTAGCACACACATTCAGCTCTACTTCATCAGGCTAATAGAATACATTGGCCAATCAGCGCTGGCCAATGCATTCTATTAGCTTGATGAAGCAGAGTGTGCACAAGGGTTCAAGCGCACCCTCGGCTCTGATGTAGCAGAGCTGAGGGTGCACAAGGGTTCAAGTGCACCCTCGGCTCTCCTACATCAGAGCCGAGGGTGCGCTTGAACCCTTGTGCAGCCTCGGCTCTGCTACATCAGAGCCGAGGGTGCGCTTGAACCCTTGTGCACACTCTGCTTCATCAAGCTAATAGAATACATTGGCCAGCGCTGATTGGCCAGAGTACGGAATTCGGCCAATCAGCGCTGGCCAATGCATCCCTATGGGAAAAAGTTTATCTCACAAAAATCACAATTACACACCCGATAGAGCCCCAAAAAGTTATTTTTAATAACATTCCCCCCTAAATAAAGGTTATCCCTAGCTATCCCTGCCTGTACAGCTATCCCTGTCTCATAGTCACAAAGTTCACATTCTCATATGACCCGGATTTGAAATCCACTATTCGTCTAAAATGGAGGTCACCTGATTTCGGCAGCCAATGACTTTTTCCAATTTTTTTCAATGCCCCCAGTGTCGTAGTTCCTGTCCCACCTCCCCTGCGCTGTTATTGGTGCAAAAAAGGCGCCAGGGAAGGTGGGAGGGGAATCGAATTTTGGCGCACTTTACCACGTGGTGTTCGATTCGATTCGAACATGGCGAACACCCTGATATCCGATCGAACATGTGTTCGATAGAACACTGTTCGCTCATCTCTAATCAGCATCAGAGGAAAATAAGGGTGTGCGTCTGAATGAACACATTGCAATGAATAGACTATAATGTGGTCCGTGTGCTTTCCGTGCAGTCTATGCACGGAATCAGTAGATTGTGAAGTACTTTTCTGTCCGTATGTCCTGTGCGGACACCATGCAGAAAGCACACGGACCCCATTATAGTCTATGGGGTCCGTGTGCTTTCCGTGCACACTGCTTGCCAATCCGTTCGGGTGTTCGTTTGAGGGTGTCACCACACGGACCCCATTATAGTCTATGGGGTCCGTGTGCTTTCACTGCACACTGCTTTCCAATCTGTTCGGGTGTTCGTTTGAGGGTGTCCCCACACGGACCCCATTATAGTCTATGGGGTCCATGTGCTTTCACTGCACACTGCTTTCCAATCCGTTCAGGTGTTCGTTTGAGGGTGTCCCCACATGAACCCCATTATAGTCTATGTGGTCCATGTGCTTTCACTGCACACTGCTTGCCAATCCGTTCGGGGTGTTCATTTGAGGGTGTCCCCATGTGGACTCTCTGAACAGAGTACCAAACGCAGATGTGAACCAGACCTTAGAGTTTTGTAGAACAGGGTGAACAATCCAGAGAAAAGGAGCAGCACAGGAGGAGACTTAGATACATCTTAGTAGTCTTAGATAGAGGATTGGAAATTCTTCTGTTCGGAACCAGTTCAAGGATTTAAAAAAAAAAGAAAAAAAACAAAGAAAATGGGATTTTTATGGTCCAAATTTGGAATTAGGTGTATTGTATTGGGAGGATCAACACAACCATAAGGCCAGAATGTACCCGCCAAGAGATAATCTGGTAAACTTGTAAACAGACTACGGCAGCTAGTGTTGGGTTATCGTGGGTTATTGGCATGTGGTTGCCCTGAGAGGTCAGTCCATACAAGATTGCTGAGTGAGTGAACTAGTAGGGACAATCCAAGACCAATTCAAGAGTCAGTTATCTCATCTTGTCCTCCTGCACAAAAAGTAATGGCTTTGTTCTGAGTACTGTAAGCTAAATCGGAGCAGATCCTTAAGAAGACAGTGACAAGCACTTATAGGCCACACCTTGGTCCTGGGATCTTGCTCTGATTTGCAGATTACTATCTCATATGCACGCTGCACATTTGCAATCTAGGTAGAGGAATCCATGATATTGGGGGGGGGGGGGGGTTGCAAAAGGACCTGCAGAGGTACATGGCATCCCCCTTATAATGGACTCCTGTCACGGGATGGTTAGAGTCCGGCAATAGGCAATGTGTAATATATATTTCATGTGGAATGTATTCTCTAACCTGTTGTAAACATCAGTGTGTAGTTGGCTGATTCGGGTCTAGTGTGTTAGCACATTGTATGCAAATACCTCTAACTAGTGAGGACCAGTGAGGACAATGGGTGGAGATAATCTGATCGGTGTCTCCAAGAAGATGTTGGACTGTGCATTGTTCAAAAGAGACAGGGAGTCTGCTCTCCTTGGTATAGGTGAGGGGGGAAGGATCTGTGACTCAGCCCTTCCCACCCCCAGATATAGGAAGTAACAGTTTAGTATATAGATGTAGCTAGCAGTTAGTATGTGTTAGCCGGCCTGTGCACAGCTCTGCAGAGAGCCAGGACTTAGTTACAGGACCAAGGAACCAAAGTTATCATTGGATTGTGACTTCTGTGGACTTATTGTTATTACGGTTGATGTGACCGCCGCCGGCTACTAACTTTGTGGATTACAATAAATTGCTGTTGTCTCCCGACCTCTTGCGTCCGTGTTGATTCAAAAGACCATCCGGAGGAAGACGTATACCTTTGCTCCGTTACAACTGGTTGGCAGCGGTGGGATCAACAGCGGACAGCGAGATGGACTACAGCAGCTCAGCGATTAATGGAGCCACAACCTCAGAATACAGGAACTGGACTATGGCAAGTCTACAAGTAAGGGCCCGGGAACTAAACCTGAGTTACCAGGGAAGAACGAAAGATCAACTGATCGAGGCACTGGAGGAGATGACCCTGCAAAGCGACCATGAGGAGGGCTGCCCCCAGGAGACAGTAGAGATACGGGAGTGGCAGGTACAGACCCAAAAGAGCAGATGGGTTGTTTTGTATGAGGAGGAATTGGCAGTGCTGGGGCTAGGAGCAACTGCAGAGCAAAGGAGTAGAGCGTTACAGAGGGCTCAGGAAACGGAGAAGGAGGAACAGAGAATGGCGTATGAAAAGGAAAGAATGGCGCATGAAATGCGAATGGCTGAGATAACTGCGCGGAATTATAATCAAACGTCGACCCCCAGCCCAACAGTGAGAGAACCACCATATGTCTCCCATAAACACTTCAAGACCTTTGATGAAGCGGCTGGGGATGTTGATGGATATTTTCAGGACTTCGAACACCAGTGCCGCCTGATGGAAGTCCCAGAGAAGGATTGGGTCCGGTATCTGGTGGGGCACCTACGAGATGGGGCTGCGGAAGCTCTCAGAGCCATGGACCCTAGTGATCAGCGGGACTATGAGGCCATTAAAAGAGCGGTGCAGAAGTATTATGCAGTCACTCCAGAGACCTACCGAGTTCAGTTCCGCTCTTTGTCTTACAATGGGGGAAGCTCCTTCCACATGTTCGCCCACAAGTTGAAGCAAGCATGCAAGCGCTGGCTAGAAGGAGAGGAGGCTGTCACAGTCGATAAGATCCTCCAAGTCATACTTAAGGAACAGTTCTTTTCCCAGTGCCCCGCTGAGATCCGTGAGTGGGTGCTGGAACGGAACCCAGCCACAGTGGAGCAAGCTGCTTCCCTTGCAGATGAGGGCCTGACCATCAAGCCGCAGTGGAAGAGGTTGTTTGCAGAGGAGCGGAAAACTACCACAGTCCGCCAGACACCCTTCATCCAGCCACCCACCTTTCGTGTCCGGCCTCAGGATTACAATTCCCCCTCTACCCCTGCCCCAGCCCATCGGCCTCCAGCTATGAACAACCCTGTCCCTAGACAACGACCCACTGGAAGAATGCTAGAGCGCAGATGTTTTGGGTGCGGGCGGCCTGGACATTTGCAAGCTAGTTGCCCTGTTATCATGGGGACACGGGCCACCGTGGCATCCCGGCCTATTCACTACCTGGGAACCACCCCTAGGACTGAAAGTTTGGCCCCATTTCCAGATGACTCCATGAATGACCCATCTGTTCCACCTCCAGGGGTCTATGGGATTCAGCCTTCTGCCACACATCCCGTAAACCTTCAGCGGAAGCACTTGCAGGAGGTCCTACTGGATGGCCGAACAGTTGTTGGATTCCGGGACTCGGGAGCTTTCCTAACGGTAGCGGACCCCCGAGTTGTGCGACCCGAGGCCCTAGAGGAGGGCCCTGGCATTTCTATCAAGTTGGCAGGGGGTACTCGGAGACGTATTCCTAAAGCTACCGTGGAACTCGACTATGGTTATGGACCAAAACGATGCACAATTGGTGTGATGAGCGGGCTGCCGGCCGATGTTCTGTTAGGCAACGATGTTGGAAATCTACAGTGCCACTTTGTGGGAGCAGTGACCCGAAGCCAAGCTCAGGGAGAAGCCAACATGGATCCACCGGATTTTCTGACAGATGCCAGCCCTTCAACCCTACAACTTTACCATTCAGCACCGCCGAGGGAACCAACACCAGAACGCAGATGGGTTATCCCGGCAGGAGGAAATATGAGCTATAGAGACTGATGTGCATTCCCCAATTTACCTGTGTAGGCCAATTGTGTCATGCACATGTTTTGAGAGGGGGAGGGGTTGTCACGGGATGGTTAGAGTCCGGCAATAGGCAATGTGTAATATATATTTCATGTGGAATGTATTCTCTAACCTGTTGTAAACATCAGTGTGTAGTTGGCTGATTCGGGTCTAGTGTGTTAGCACATTGTATGCAAATACCTCTAACTAGTGAGGACCAGTGAGGACAATGGGTGGAGATAATCTGATCGGTGTCTCCAAGAAGATGTTGGACTGTGCATTGTTCAAAAGAGACAGGGAGTCTGCTCTCCTTGGTATAGGTGAGGGGGGAAGGATCTGTGACTCAGCCCTTCCCACCCCCAGATATAGGAAGTAACAGTTTAGTATATAGATGTAGCTAGCAGTTAGTATGTGTTAGCCGGCCTGTGCACAGCTCTGCAGAGAGCCAGGACTTAGTTACAGGACCAAGGAACCAAAGTTATCATTGGATTGTGACTTCTGTGGACTTATTGTTATTACGGTTGATGTGACCGCCGCCGGCTACTAACTTTGTGGATTACAATAAATTGCTGTTGTCTCCCGACCTCTTGCGTCCGTGTTGATTCAAAAGACCATCCGGAGGAAGACGTATACCTTTGCTCCGTTACAACTCCATACAACGTTGGGTCAGCCTTTGGCAGTGACCCAGAGTAGCCTAACAGAATAGAGGGAAAGCAAAACTGTGGTGGAACCTCCGACACTCCTTGAGTTCCCGAACCCCAGTGGAAGAACCCCCCATGAATAGTCATCCCCCTGTGCGAAAAAGATAAAGCAATTGTGCATCAGTCCACAGGGGAGCTCCATTTTGAGATTGTTAAAACTGAACTCCAATGTTATATTGTCCTCCCAATAGGAGACATTAATGACCGTCTCCGAAATGAAAATTATTTCTTATAAATTCTCTCCTTAAGCAAGACATTTCCATATTGGTAACATAAGAAAAACGAGCCACAGACTTCAGTCATTTCCATTATTCAATATGGAACAAGCTGCCAAGTTCCCCAATAAATCCATTTATAACAAGACACAGGAGTGATGATGCCAACAGGCTATCCCAATGAGAACGTCTGTCTACTACACCTCACCGTGGACTCGCGCCCTGGCGAACAGCGCGCTCTGCTCAAACACTTACTTGGAGATGCATCAAGTGCACAGCAGGTATCTGGTGCACTGTAATAATCTGCTCTTGGCAGGGCTCATTTGCTGTTCTCAGCATACTTTATTTCCAATTTTCATCACTTTAAAGGTCTTAAAGATTGATAAAATATGTGGAAACTAATATAAGGTTCTGAAATGTAGGAGTGCCGCTCATAAATAAAGTATGCATTAAAGGTGATTGGAATGTCCTGTGCGTAGACTTGGGGTGATAGTCGAAGTTTAGGTTGAACTTGGCACTGAGTAATATACCATGCCTGGCCAAAAGTATATGAACACCTGGTCGGGAATGTCACATCGCGACGTGCTTAGAAACATCTCTTTCCAACATCATGGACAGTAATGGAGAACTGGGAACCCTGTAATATCTGCATGAATGTAGGGATTCCCATCCATTAAACTACTAGAACATTGCCCTAAGCCGATGTCGTATTCATCTCCTTGTAGACATTCTTAGGGTCAAGCTCAGAGCTATCGGCAGATCATCTTTCTATGGCACTTGCTCTGTAAATAAGTCAGGGAATCCCACACAATGTTGCTATAAAATTGGAAGCAAAAAATTCCCTGGAATAAACATTATCATTATCATGGTCAGCAAAGGTTTTGGAAATCACAGCGCTTATTTTTCCGCAACGTGTCCATCCACTTTATGGGGTTTGTAAAAGACTGCAATTTTGGTGGCCATTAGGGTTGAGCCGATCTTGAGATTTCAGGATCGATTTTAAAATCCGATTTCCGATCATTTTCCAGAAGATCCCAATCGCGATTGTGAAATTTGCTCGATCGCTGATCGGGATACGATTTTTTCCGATCCTGATGGCTCAACCCTAATTGTATTATTATATTATTGTATATATATATATATATATATATATATATATATATATATATATGTATACAGTGGGTTGAGCCGATCTTGAGATTTCAAAATCTGATTTCCAATCATTTTCCAGCCAATCGCGATCGTGAAATTTGCTCAATCGCCGATCGGGATCCGATCTTTTCCGATCGCTCAACCCTAATTGTATTATTATATTATTGTATATATATACAGAGGGTTGAGCTGATCTTGAGATTTCAAAATCTGATTTTAGATCATTTTCCAGCCAGTTGCGATCGTGAAATTTGCTCGATCGCTGATCGGGATCCGATCACAATCTTAGTGGCCATCTTTAAATAATCCCATGCCCCTTCATTTACAGACTTGTCCTTTCTCTTGGACAGGCATGTACATACTGTATATATGAGGCATAAATTGACCAGCTTTTCAAGACAACATCATGGTGTGATATTGTACCACCAGATGTTTATTCTATGTGTCTATATGCAACCACCCTGTGGCCATGTTGTGTATTGCAGCCTGGCCACAGTTTTTCTAGCATGTTGTGATATTATGCTAATTGGTTTTCATGAGAAATGTAAGACCCTAACCAAATTTGAGCTAAGGTAAGGGAAGAGACATGTGTAGATAATCAATAATAACAAATAGAGGGGCACGAAAACTTGTGCTAATGCCAAAGGCAGGAGACACCGGGACCACGTCCAATAACCAGCCTTGCATTACTATAACTAGACAATCCGTGCACCTACTAATTTGTCATCTGGAACGTATACATCTCTATATATATGATTACAGAAGATTCTCCCCGCCACTCCTTGATACTATGCGATAGGACCCTTTGTCTTTAAAAGAACCATATGGTGTTTGTGTCCTCATTGTTAGTTTCTAAATAACGTTCCTCATCCATTTTCAATGTAAATATTGGTTTTAGAGGAGATGGAGCCCGTTGCGTTCCCCGTAGTCACTGAATGATGTCTGTCCTGTGTTTATTCAGTGTTACATTATTGCCTCTGTTCTGCAACAGTTCTCAGTTATTCAATGTTTTCCATAAAAAGGCCGAGACGGGCAAATCCAAACAGTCCAGACAGATGATTCTGAAGGGCCAGGCCGAGCTGTCACTCTTGCCTCTCGCCTGGCTTTCTTCTCGTTGCTGTTTGTTATGGCTGGGGGTAGAAGGATGGCAGACAAAGGATTTACAAACATTCCCTCCCCAGTGAAAAATGAATTCTAACAAGTCATTAACCACAGCTCGGTCTTTGCATTGTAAATGGCTTCTGTCTTCTGAGGCCACTTTGATCCATACCTCCAGATGCTTCCGACATGATTAAAGTATTAGAAGGTCCGTGCAACCAGTAGCTAGCCGGAGAGACTGGATGAAGATGCGCAACTTGTGGATTCTGTTCAACAGTAAAGCGGATGGGAACCCATGGGAGAAATTTTTGGAAACGAGAAGATGAAGTGAGATATAGGATCCATACTAGAGGATCGGAATCTGGTCTGCATAGATCTAACTCCCATCATATCATATGCCTATTGGGTCCATTGGCACCAATATCCCTCCACTGTCAGAAGGGCAGACTTTACAACCTAGCTAAAGGCTAATGCCCCCTCTGATAGTACAAGGCTATGAAAGAGTACTGTCAGAGTTCCTTACTGCCCAGCAATGTGCTAGTTTCTGACAGTGGAGGGATAATGGTGCCGAAATTAACAGCACCGATATCTCCCGCACGTGGACGCATACTTGCAGAGCTGACATTGCACTGAACTTGTAAAATCTGCACCAACCAGTTGGAATTTTTCTGTCTCCCAACACTTGAATGGGAGTTATCAGATGGAATCTGCCTGAAGATTGAACACGACGCTTATTTCTTCCATTAGCTGAAAAAAAAAAATCAGTGTCTGCCTCTCACTAAAATGGGAGGAAGCTTTCACAAAAGATTTTAAGACAGAATCTGCTTCAAATTCAGTTCCAAATTCAGCCACGAGGGTACATTCACATGTAGGAATTTGGGGGGCAGCTTCTGCCTAGAATCTGCCTCCTAGTGTTTTCGCAGTAATAAGTGTCCTGCTCGATCTTGCTGTGACTCAAGACTCCTTGCTGCCTAAACCATATTAATCTGGTCCAGCGGGAACCGATACCCTGCAAAGACCGTGGCCGAATACGGTGGCAGAAAATGAAGAAGAATCTCTCTTCAATGTAGCCTTACAGTGCAAACTCAATGAAGGTAACAGATGCAAGTAGGTCAGTTCCTAACCCAGTGCTCCACTGGGACACTACAAATATGAGCCCTGCAACTATACAAATACTTTGCATTTCAATCCCACACAAAACGCATGGTGGCTCAGTGGTTAGCCCTGGAGTCCTGGGTTCGAATGTTTGCAAAGAGTTTGCACATTCTGACCGTGTTTGGTGAGTTTCCTTTGGGTACTCCAGTTTCCTCCCACACTCCATAGACATACTGATAGGGAATGTAGATTGTGAGCCCTATACGGGGCAGTGACAGTCTGTAAAGCAATGTTGAATATTATGGCATAAAATAAAAATAATTTGCATCGTTTTTGTAAATGAGAACACTCTTAGTTACATTTAGATACTGCACCAGCTGGTCCCGTATTCAAGTGAATATAATTGTAACCAATGCTCGGTGAGTAAGCACACAACAGCTTCTATATTCCCTGGCACTTTGCTACTATGTATCAGTCTGGATTCTACATCATGCAGTCTTTTGCCATCATGAGCAGTCAGCATGGGGCAGAGTACACAACTTCTTCCTGTCCTGGATATGAGCTTTATGGAAACATTTGGAGCATACAATGAGACAGACAATGAGCCGATTTTCCAAACAGTTAAGGTGGAAATTCCAAAAAATGTGATTTTAAAGTTCTAAGATCCAAGGGAAACAAATTACCATATGCATATGTCTTAAATATATACCTTTGGGGAAACAGAGGTGCCTAGCTACACAAGGAAAAAGTTGTTAAAGCTTCATGTTCGGTGCCAGCTGCCGGTGCCAGGAGAAGACAGATGCCATTAGTCTAATGGAACACCATTAAATGTAGACATTATAAATTAACTTAGTTAATAGGGATTTTATTGATTTGGTTTATTGGTTGTTTTAGCCATATACATGGCTTTACCGTCTGTAGATATGGGAATGGGGCCCTGGGTCAGTGTTAACCCACCAAATGTTATGGATTCAGTTCGGTCATTTACTTTGCTTATTTTCTGTAAGCGACCTGATTATATGATATACAGAATAATTGTATCTACTTTTCCCATTATTTTGGTTTAGGTCCTGATATTATACTGACCGTAGGAATTAAAGGGGTTGTCTTACCATGGTAGTCTAGTCTATATACTCTATTGAAGCATATAGACTTTAAAGAATGGGACTCTATTGTATGACCACCAAAGACCACAACCACATGGCTGTATGGCCACCAAACAGCAAAACCACATGTCTGTATGGCCACCAAACAGCAAAACCACATGTCTTTATGGCCACCAAAGACCACAACCACATGGCTGTATGGTCACCAAAGACCACAACAACATGGCTGTATGGTCACCAAAGACCACAACCACATGGCTGTATGACCACCAAAGACCACAATCACATGGCTGTATGACCACCAAAGACCACAACCACATGGCTGTATGGCCACCAAACAGCAAAAACACATGGCTGTATGGTCACCAAAGACCACGACCACATGGCTGTATGGCCACCAAACAGCAAAACCACATGGCTGTATGGCCACCAAACAGCAAAACCACATGGCTGTATGGCCACCAAACAGCAAAACCACATGGCTGTATGGCCACCAAACAGCAAAACCACATGGCTGTATGGCCACCAAACAGCAAAACCACATGGCTGTATGGCCACCAAACAGCAAAACCACATGGCTGTATGGCCACCAAAGACCACAACCACATGGCTGTATGGTCACCAAACAGCAAAACCACATGGCTGTATGGCCACCAAAGACCACAACCACATGGCTGTATGACCACCAAAGACCACAACCACATGGCTGTGTGGTCACCAAAGAATGTATTGCCCTGTTGGAGTAAAGCTCTATTCATTTGACCATATGGGGGCCATACTCAAGTGGGCATCTATCATAGGGCCAAAGAACACACAACGGAACTGGCCCTTACACACTTACATATTTGTTTGGGATTTTTTTTCTTCTTTTGGGGTGACACTTTGGGAACTTTGGAACCCATTACTAGTTTTCCATAGCATCAACTGCAATTATCATTCTGGAATAAATAAATATTGGAACTTTAGGGACCCCTGTATTGTGTCTCAATTTATTGGAAACTTTTATTTTAATTACTAAATATTACTGTATCATCTTTCCAATGCATTAATTGAATTTTGTATGTTCTCCTGATTTTTGCATGGGTTTCCTCCCACACACCACTGACCTACTGATAGTGAATGTAGTTCTAGCCAGACAGGGTATAGAATATACATTTTTTTTTTTCCTACATTCTTAAAACACAGTATAGTCATCTCAACTATACTCCAATAAAATATTCTAGTTAGAGCTGGAACATATAGAGGAAGGGAGAATTTGTGTGAATTGGAATTATGAATTTTTGCCACTGGAATGGCATGAACATTTTTTTTTTTTAATGTAGATTGTGAGCCCACATAGTGCTCACAATGTACATTTTTCCCTATCAGTATGTCTTTTTGTAATATGGGATGGAAATCCATGCAAACACGGGGAGAACATACAAACTCCTTGCAGATGGTTTTCTGCCCTTGGTGGGATTTGAACACCAGGACTCTGGCGCTGCAAGGCTGCAGTGCTAACCACTGAGCCACCGTGTGGCCCCTTTGGCATGAACATTTCAACAAAGAGCAGCAAATATATTGGGTTCTAATACACGTATTGTCACTCTACCGTATCTGTAAAGGATATTTCATGTTTTTTAATAAGTTTTTTCCCAGAAAGATGATAAAACCAGTGTGGTAACTAAAGTCTTGTGGGCCCCGGTGCAATCTTTTGCCCAGGATCCACCTACCTCTAGGGTTCTTTAATCCATGATCCACCTACCTCTAGGGTTTTTTGTCCAGGATCCACCTACCTCTAGTGTTCTTTTGTCCAGGATCCACCTACCTCTAGTGTTCTTTTGCCCAGGATCCACCTACCTCTAGTGTTCTTTTGTCCAGGATCCACCTACCGCTAGTGTTCTTTTGCCCAGGATCCACCTACCTCTAGGGTTCTTTTGTCCAGGATCAACCTACCTCTAGTGTTCTTTTGTCCAGGATCCACCTACCTCTAGTGTTCTTTTGCCCAGGATCCACCTACTTCTAGGGTTCTTTTGCCCAGGATCTACCTACCTCTATGGTTCTTTTGCCCAGGATCCACCTATCTCTAGGGGTTTTTTTTGTCCAGGGTCCACCTACCTCTAAGGTTCTTTTGTCCAGGATCCACCTATCTCTAGGGTTCTTTTGTCCACGATCCACCTATCTCTAGGGTTCTTTTGCCCAGGATCGACCTACCTCTAGGGTTCTTTTGTCCAGGATCCACCTATCTCTAGGGTTCTTTTGTCCACAATCCACCTATCTCTAGGGTTCTTTTGTCCAGGATCGACCTACCTCTAGGGTTCTTTTGTCCACGATCCACCTACCTCTAGTGTTCTTTTGTCTAGGATCCACCTACCTCTAGGGTTCTTGAGGTCCTCACTTGCAAACCACCCAGGACCCACCTACCTCTGGGGTTCTTTTGTCCAGGATCCGCTTACCTTTAGGGTTCTTTTGTGCAGGATCCATCTACCTCTAGGGTTCTTTTGTCCAGGATCCCCCTGCCTCTAGGGATCTTTTGTCCAGTATCCACCTACCTCTAGGGTTCTTTTGTCCAGAATCCACGTATCTCTAGGGTTCTTTTGTCCAGGATCCACCTACCTCTAGGGTTCTTTTGTCCAGGATCCACCTACCTCTAGGGTTCTTGAGATCCTCACTTGCAAACCACCTTGTTATGTTACTACTAATAGAAAACCAATTCTAAACCATGCATCATGTCCAAAAATATACAAAAACACACAACACAAATGTTACTCTCTTCTCAGCCAAATAAGCACCCCCAGAAAATATTGAGCAGAGCTTTTCAAATAAATCGGCCCATGTATACCCTTTCTGTTTCCAGCCTCTCTGTTATCATAGTTCTCCATAGCTATTGCAATCTCTCAAATTTGCTATTTTACTTTGCATTTAACACTTCTACTTCTTCGACAGTCTTGGCTTTGAAGCAAGTTAAAATAACCATACTAGAATCCCCAGGTGCCTTTATGTTGGCTCTTTGATATCTAGAAAATATATAGCGCCATTACTTTAAAAACAGAAGGAGACATTGACTAAGTTGGTCAAAGCGAGTGACAGTGTTAAATGGCCTGTGTAGTCAGGTTTGAGACTAGCCAGGTCCTTCTGACCTGAGACTGAAAATATTGCTGAGCTGGGTGCGAAGTCAAAGGAAATTGCAATAAATCATTTTCTTAATGAGATCAATGTGCAACTATTTTGTTACTTTTGCATCCGTGGATTTAATCTTTGAAATAATCACAATATAATATATATATTTTTAAATGTATATTTATTATTATTACTATTATTATTATTATATATAATATTTTTTTATTCATTACTTAAAATTTTTTTTTTGCAATTTAGTTTTTTGCCAGGTACATATTTTCAATTAAATATATATAACTATATATATATATATATATATATATATATATATATATATATATATATATATATATATATATAATTTTATTTTTTATTTATTTAGTAACTAATTTATTGATTTAATTAAAATTATTTTAATTATGTTTTTTATTTTCATGTTTTTGTTTTTGAGATATATATATATATATATATATTTATTTATTTTTAATAAAGAGACTTACAAATTTACAAATTTATTAAATTTACAAATTTATTTTAATTCCACTTTAATTCCACTTTCTTAATACCATTGGCCAAATTATCCTATTAAATAAGCGCATTCAATTACATTTTTAATTTTAAAATTTCAATCTAATTCAATTTTACTTCTGCTACCAATAATTGCAGCGCAAATTTATATTTTATACAACTTTAAAACTATTTAATTAATTCACATTTTCTTTTTTTTTACTGAAAAACCTTGCCATTCTGGCACACAGTCTTTTGTATTATTGTGTTGTCTTTTCTGTTTCTACTTTAATTATGGCCCGTGAGACAACAAACAAATGGGAACCGGCACTTTCATTGACACTTTCCAGAACTTCCTCAGAATTGCTTTCTGTCTCTACGCTTTTGACTCGCCCAACCCTTAGGTTCACGCTGGTGTTGATCTTAAATGTTCAGGCTCACAAAGTAACTTCATTTGGAAAAATTATGACATGCCGTTATTTTTCATTGCCATCTTACAAAACGTACATGGGTATGGGCTAATCTTTAAGATTCATGTTCATTGATGTCTGTCCATAATGAATATCAGATTTTAGAAACAATAAATTGAGTATTTTGTTAAGTATTATAGATTTATATGGATTACATACAAGGTCAATATTCAGATAGTATTAGAGATTTCCATTATTGGTGTAAAAAAAATTGTAAGAAAATACAACAATATAAATAAAAATTAGTTGATGAATTCTAATAGTCAAATATTAGTGAAATCAAGTAGAATATGATATACAGAAAGAGATGCACCAACCGGTTTGGAACAAGCCAGATTTGTCCAAACATTTGGGGTCTAGCCAAACCTGAAACTTTTTTCAATTCATCACCCATGAATCACAATTATACTCTGGGGTAACTTGAATAAATGGAGGCCCAAAGAAAGTGCGGAAACATTGATACTTACCTTCCCATATATCTCCTGGCTTACTTCATGGTATCCGTGCTCCTTCATGGTCCTCTTCTAGCCTTTTCCAGCCTCTTGGGTGTTGTCACTGGCCCCAAAGGCCCTCTGGGGTCTATGACATCACTAGGGAGGCCGGAAAAGGCTGGGAGAGGACCTTTAGGGAGCACTGTGTTTGGGGTTGAGCCAATCTTGAGATTTCAGGATGGATTTTAAAATCTGATTTCCGATCATTTTCCAGCAGATCCTGATCCCGATCGCTCAACCCTAGTCAATGCTTCCCAATGGGAAAAGTCACTTTTAGGGTTGAGCCGATCTTTAGATTTCAAAATCTGATTTACGATCATTTTCCAGCCGATCCAGATCGTGATCGTGAAATTTGCTCGATCGCCGATTGGGATCGAATTTTTTCCGATCCCGATTGCTCAACCCTAACTGTGATCAATCCAGAATGAAATGATCCTCCAGTCTAAAGTAAAAATTGGACTAAATCTAGTAATATCTGGTGCCCTCATTTTGAAAGATGTTGCTCCATTCTAGTCCCTCCATTTTCCTGTCCACAAAATGGCTCTTACTTCCAAAGGACACTTTCATCTAAGGGCCCCTTCACACGGCGTATACGCTCACTGCTTTGGAGCGTGTAAACGTTCCGTAGCAGCGGCGTCTAAAGCACTTCCCATTGTTTTCTATGGGAGCCAGCAGACGCGCGCTCCCCATAGAAATGAATGGAAAAAGCAGCCCATTCATTTCTATGGCGAGTGCGCGTATGCCGGCTACCATAGAAATCAATGCGATCTGCTTTTAGACGCCGCTGCTACGGAACGTTTACATGCTCCAAAGCAGTGAGCGTATACGCCGTGTGAAGGGGCCCTAAGATTGTAGAAAAGTTGACTGACACTAGTAGCTTACAAAGGAAGGCACCAGGTACAAATGTGAACAACGTTACCTTATCTCCAATTTACTTTCTTATGAAACCAATTTTACACAATATCACAACGTGGTAGCAAACCCTTGACCAGATGAAACTTACCGTGAAAGTAGAGCTCAGTATCATACGGACAACCCCATCAAGACTGAAGGTGCCTGAAATACAATCCCGGTAGAACCCCAGATCTGGGTTGACCGTTCAAGAGTTGGACCGGTGCCCCTCTTGGTCAAGGGTCCTTCTTCATCACAATCTTGTTCTTATTCCTTGTTCCAAAGAAAATATATTGAAAATATGGATACGGAAGTCTAAATGTCAGAGAAAACACAAAAATGATCAGAAACCTCAGATTTATGACCTCACGATGACATGCCAAAATGTTTAAGAAAAGACCAAGGCTGTTTACATAGATAGGACCTTAGCTTTTCCAAGAGATTTAGAATGAATGCTTGAATGATTTAGCCACTTCCATGTAA
The DNA here is from genome assembly GCF_031893055.1 of Leptodactylus fuscus. Taxonomy (NCBI): domain Eukaryota; kingdom Metazoa; phylum Chordata; class Amphibia; order Anura; family Leptodactylidae; genus Leptodactylus; species Leptodactylus fuscus. The sequence continues at coordinate 12,876,215 of NC_134267.1, read as the reverse complement.
TTTATTGAGATTATATAAGATATTTATGACTACTGGCTATCAAAAACAATGTGACCTTTTATGGGAAATACCCGATTAGCTAAAATTCCCTTTAGAAATTATTGTCTGGACCAAGGTCATGCTGCATAAGCAGAACGGAGAGGTTCAATTACATTCTATACAAACATTCCAAGACAGGTTTAACCTTTGCAAATATGGAGAGTTTTCTAAATGTGTTTTTAAATTAGGTAGACCGGGCACATGGATGTTACTCCCACTTAAACTTAAAGTCATTATAATTAGTCTTAAGACGCAGCGGACCACACAGGAAAACATGACTTATGGACTTGGAAACTCAGAAAAAAGTTTTAAGCTGTTAAAGGTAAAATATAGAGGAACGCAAAAATATCACAGAAAAAAATCTAAAAATATATATACTGTAAATATTAGTAAGTGATGACTACAACCAAAATTATTAAAAAATTTCTCATTTGGTGGTTTTTTGTAAGGCAAAGTGGATGATGTACATGACCATATGTACAGTCATCAATGTGTATGGGTCTATAGTTTACCTTCATATTCCTTGAATTTTATATGGTAGCGTATGGTCTTGACTTGGACTCAGGCAGAAATAAATTCAGGATTTTCTCCATGGGATGCCATTCTATGTAAGTAATCGCTACAATATGGAGCAGAATAGCAGGTCAATGAACGCCATTGCATGGAACAACTTGAAACCACTTGGAGTCTATGCAAAGTTCTTCCATGTGCATGGCAGGGTCTTGATGGAGACTTGGTTACTTTTTGCTTATCTTGCTTATGGTTTTTTACTTGCAGCTGCCTGGGGCCCGAGGAGCCAGGGAGCCTATGCTCATAAGCCAAGCCGTCTTGCCACCCCCTTCCACAGAGTTCCTTTAAAGAGGACCTTTCACTTCCTGGGACACATGTGGTGTAATGCACCGCTAGAAAGCAGACTGTGTATGAAATCAGCGCACCATCAGCTTTCCTGTTCTGTGCCCCCAGTGAAGAGCTATCGGTGCAGGTACTGTAGCTCTTCACCGTCAGAAGGGTGTTTCTGACAGTCGGTCAGGAACGCCCTTCCTCACAGTAGCGTCTATAGTCTGCACTGTAAGAGAGGATGTGCAAGATGGCTGGCAGCGACTAAAGGAGGAAGGAGGACAACGTGAAAGAGGTGATACAAGGTGGCAGTTGGAATCATGAAGTTAAAGAGGACCTTTCACCATCTGGGGCACATGCAGTATAATATACCGCTAGAAAGCCAAAAGTGCATTGAATTTAGTGCACTATCAGCATTCCCGTTCTGTTTTCCGCCCCCCCCCCCCCCCCAGTGAAAGCTATTGGTGCCGGTGCCATAGCTCTTCACCGTCAGAAGGGTGTTTCTGACAGTCAGCCAGGAACACCCTTCTTCACAGCAGTGCCTATAGTGCTGTACTGTGAGAGGGGGCATTGCTTACTGCCCAGCGATGATCCTCAACGCTCTTACAGTATAGCGCTATAGACACTGCTGTGAGGAAGGGCGTTCCAAACTGACGGTCAGAATCTCCCCTCTGACGGTGAAGAGCTAGAGTACCGGCACCGATTGCTCTTCACTGGGGGGGCACAGAATAGAAAAGACAATAGTGTGCTGAATTCAGCGCACTGTTGACTTTCTAGCGATGTATTAAACCACATGTGCCCCAAATGGTGAAGGGTCCTCTTTAACTTCATGATTCCAACTGCCACCTTGCATCATCTCTTTCACATTGTCCCTCTTCTTTCTTGATTCGCTGTCGGCCATATTGCTCATTTTGCATTTTCCTCCCTTTATAGACGGTGGCACAGTGGTTCACAAAAGGGGGGACAGGAATATATCAGGTTGGATTGGTTTTTTTCAGGCAGATTTTGACGCAGAATCCACCTGCAAAAAGGCTCCCATTCATTTCAATGGGAGTTGCTCGCTTTTTTTCCCGCTACTGATTTTTTTCAGCTAGCGGGAAAAAGAAGCGACATGCCCTATCTTCCCACGGATTTCACGACTTGAGACTCACTCCCGATTAGGCTCATTCATTCAGGCTTAATCACAATCGGGTTTTTTACCATCTTGCAGATTTGTTGCAGAAATTTTTGGAGGCAAGAACATGGAGTTCTGCAAGACCTCTACAGAAAAAAAGGAGTCAGAACTTTCTACAACAAATCTCCGGCATCTTCATAATCTAAATTGCAGAATTGCTTTTCCTTCCCAATGAACGCTGAATGGCATTTATGGGAGTATCACTTACTTATCACATTAGGCTGCTTCTTACTCGGCCAGATAAACGTCCCATAAAAGAAGTCTAATAAAACGTTACCGTATCGGAGATCCACGGGAAGCCTCCTGGTGACCGCATACATGGACTCTGTGTGCTTGTGCTATTAACAATTCTATCCATACATATTACCTGGGATCCATCAATGGAAGACTATGAGGGTGGTAAGAGGTATAGTCCTTGATAAACAATCCTAAATCAAACCAAAAACCTTGGAGTAAAAATGTTTTTATAAAAGTCACTTGCAACTTGCAAGATAGCATAGAAAATAAAGTTCTAGCTTTTTAACCAGCACCAGAGTATTAAAGGGGTTCTCCAAAAGTTGATATTGATAGCCTATACATAACCTAGGTCATTGATATCAGACTTTTGGGGGTGTAACATCCAGAAAACCCACAATGCCAGTTCAGTTCCCATTCAGTTGACTCACATAGTGATGATCTATTGGCCACCAATATTTGGATTTTGAGAGCGAGTGAAGGAAACAAACTTTGTAACATGGTTTATTAAAGAAACGTGCCTGGGGCTTTACTTTTTTGCCTCCCTCTTCCACTGATCAAATTTGTACAATAGATGTCTATGGAGAGAGTAAGTTAAAGAGTGGAGCTCCTCAAACAGAGAGATCTGTCTCCTTACATCTGCACTAAAGAGAGACAATTTTCTATCACAACACAGCTGGATTAGCATGAATTACTATCCAGCTTTCTCCTGATATAGATGACTCAGTTGTTGTTGATGGCCTCATATCTCTGTTTCTACCTTTTTCCACCTCCTCTTACCCTCTCTGTAGACTTCATTGTAAACGGACACTGCTTGTGCACAGAGAACAGACTGAAATCACTGAGATAAGAAGTAATAGTTAAATCCATGGTTCTATTACAACCAAAGTACGTTATTCATGTCAGTGCACATCAATGTTTGTCTACATATCTCCTATATGAATCCTGGGGCTGTTCCTGAGTGAGAGAGTTATGGAGCAGATTCTCCTCTGCTTACTGTTTGCACTGTAGTCCACACCCACCAGCTCAGAGAAAACTGCAAACTAAAGATGGATCCTAACAGGGACAAAATAATGACATAATACAGAAAGCAAGTCCTATAATGGTCAGAAGAGTTATTCCTCATGTTCACACACTCTGTACTATTCACCTGAAATATAGTGGATGATTCTGGATGGTTCTGAGAGTGATTGGGAGAAGGTGCTGTGGTCAGATGAGACAAAAATGGAGCTCTTTGGACCCAAAGAACCCTGTCCTCACTGCCAAGCATGGAGGGGGAAACACTAAGTTTTGGGGTGTTTCTCTTATAAGGGCACAGGACTAGTTCACCACATCAATGGGAGAATGGATTGGGCCATGTACCGTAAAATCCTGAGTGACAACCTCCTTCCCACTACCAGGACATTAAAAGTGGATCGTGGTTGAGTCTTCCAGCAGGACAATGACCCAAAACATACAGCCAAGGCAACAAAGGAGCGGCTCTAAAAGAAGCCCAGTAAGGTCATGGAGTGGCCTTGCCAGTGTCAGACCTTAATCCCATAGGAAACTTATGGAGGAGCTGAAGATCCGAGTTGTCGAGCGACAGCCTCAAAATCTTAATGATATAGAGATGATCTGCAAAGAGAAGCCGACCAAAATACTCCTGACATGTCTGACATGTGCGCAAATCTTATCATCAACTACACAAAATGTCTGACTGCTGTGTGCGCCAACAAGGGTTTGGCCACCAAGTATTAAGTCTTGTTTGCCAGAGGGATCAAATACTTATTTCTATCTGCAAAATGCAAATAAATGTATAAAATGTATACAATGTGATTTTCTGGATTTAATTTGTGATATTCTATCTCTCACTGTTCAAATTAACTGACACTTAAAATTATAGACTGTTCATGTCTTTGTCAGGGGGCGATAGATAGATAGATGGATAGATAGATAGATAGATAGATAGATAGATAGATAGGAGATAGATAGATAGATAGATAGATAGATAGATAGGAGATAGATAGATAGATAGATAGATAGATAGATAGATAGATGATAGATAGATAGATAGATAGATAGATAGATAGATAGATAGATAGGAGATAGATAGATAGATAGATAGATAGATAGATAGGAGATAGATAGATAGGAGATAGATAGATAGATAGATAGATAGATAGATAGATAGATAGGAGATAGATAGATAGATAGGAGATAGATAGATAGATAGATAGATAGATAGGAGATAGATAGATAGATAGATAGATAGATAGGAGATAGATTGATAGATAGATAGATAGATAGGAGATAGATAGATAGATAGATAGATAGATAGGAGATAGATAGATAGATAGATAGATAGATAGATAGATAGATAGATAGGAGATAGATGATAGATAGATAGATAGATAGATAGATAGATAGATAGATAGGAGATAGATAGATAGATAGATAGATAGATAGATAGATGAGATAGATAGATAGATAGATAGATAGATAGATAGCGATAGATAGGAGATAGATAGATAGATAGATAGATAGCGATAGATAGGAGATAGATAGATAGATAGATAGATAGATAGATAGATAGGAGATAGATAGATAGATAGATAGATAGATAGATAGATAGATAGGAGATAGATGATAGATAGATAGATAGATAGATAGATAGATAGATGATAGATAGATAGATAGATAGATAGATAGATAGGAGATAGATAGATAGATAGATAGATAGATAGATGATAGATAGATAGATAGATAGATAGATGATAGATAGATAGATAGATAGATAGATAGATAGGAGATAGATAGATAGATAGATAGATAGATAGATAGATAGATAGATAGGAGATATATAGATAGGAGATAGATGATAGATAGATAGATAGATAGATAGGAGATAGATAGATAGATAGATAGATAGATAGATAGATAGGAGATAGATAGATAGATAGATAGATAGATAGATAGGAGATAGATAGATAGATAGATAGATAGATAGATAGATAGATAGATGCTACAGACAGTGAAATACATAGGACATATGACTTATACAGTAATCTTAGAATATAACTTTCCCTTAATGGTTTTTTTATTCCATTACTCCGGATAGTAAATTCTTAGAAGGTGCCAATAGTTCAGAAGAAAGCGTGTATGTCTTGGAAATGAATGGATTATTCCAGGTCATATATAATGGGAGTCACAATGATGAATAGCCGAGTCTATAAACTTAATCAGTCCTGTTTGAGATCCAGCGGAGAGAAAAAGTTCAAGGAGAACAAAAAGAAGCAGAAAGTTCTGTCTGAGATAATAAAAGTGATTGATGAGATGAGATGTATTTTAATGTCATATAATGGGGACATAAAAGCTCCTCATATCTTAACAGCATTTTGTCAGTTTGGGGCTTGTCGTGCTCTCCCCCATACACTCTCCCCTTGGGTGGGCACACATTAAAGATCTGAAGCTTTATCACATTCATTGCTCTGGCCGGCCAATATGACCTTCAGCACTATCCGGTGAATAATTTATATCTGACAGATGGTCTCAACCTGGAAGCTCCGGCGGTTAATTGGCCCTTTTTTTTTTCGCCAACCCTGTGAACATTTTGGAAATTTTTTTCTATTCATCCGACAAACGACACGAACAGGACAAATTATTATATTATAATGATATAAAAATATACAGTGAGCTCTATCCGAGATCCGAGGTCTTCTCAATAAGAGGAGTAGTACACATGGGATACACTGTATCCCTGGAAAATCTTGTTTAGATTAAAGGGGTAATCCCAGATATGAGATGCAGCCGGTTCTGCCAGGTGGAGGAGAACCAAGCAGGAGTAGAAGAAGACACCGGCTCTCGGGGACGGTGATACCCACCATATAACCCAAGCAATTGCATGGGGCGCCAGAGATCAAGGGAGCCTCTTATTGACCATATACTAACTTGCATCCTTTTACTGGCTGTTACATATTGGATCATTTTAACAGGTAACTGCGCCGATTAATTAATACTAACTAGGGTTGAGCGATCGGGATCGGGAAAGATTGGTTCCCGATCATTGATTGAGCAAATTTTACGATCGGGATCGGCTTGAAAATGATTGGAAATTGGATTTTGAAATCTCAAGATCAGCTCAACCCTACCATATATATAATATACAATTAAGGTTGAGCGATCGGGATCGGGAAAGAGCGGATCCCAATCGTCGATCGAGCAAATTTCACGATCGCGATCGGCTAGAAAATGACCAGAAATCAGATTTTAAAATCGATCCTGAAATCTCAAGATCGGCTCAACCGTACTACTAACCTCTCCTCCCCCATCCAAATTCATCGTACCCCTCACCCAATTGTCTGTCACTCTGCACTGATATTCTTGCACCCCAGTTTCTCCTCAGCCCTGATCGGACACATCTTGGCTTTAATATTGCTCTTTTCGCTCTGTTAACCATCCCATGATGCATCAGTACAGCATTGCATGGACAGCTAGAGACTGTACTATAGCTACCTGCTGGAGGCCATACCATTATCCTTCTGTATTCTCTTATATAACCTAAGACAGTATAAGTATATAGTTAAGGAGGCTGAGCTGTGAGCTCCTTCATTATAACTGTGTGTTGGCAACTGTCTACTAGGGTTGAGCAATCGGGCTCGGAAAAGATCGGATCCTGATAAGAGGCTAGGTTCACGCTTGTTCTCCATGTAAAACGGCAGTTACACGCAAACCATATAGACCATTATGAGATCCACCAGGTGTCCATCATTTCTATACTCAAACCAATAGAGAGAAAAGTCCCCCATGCAGGACTTTTCTCTCTGTCGAGATTTGGTGGAATCTGCAGTATAGTCCAAAGACTCAGAAGCAGATGTCAACCTAGCCTAGCCCCTCATGTTTGATAGAACCACTGCTCTAGAACAATGCTGGCCCACCAGAGAACCAGAAGAACCTCCAGTGGATCCTGTCTCTAACACAATAATAGTCCAGCAGACGACAACCAAATCTAAAGGGTTCCCTGGTCTACTTCCAAGGGGCTCTGGAGGATGGACACCCAGAATAATTTTCATCTGGTAGATCCAAGAAACTTCAGTCCAACACTGTTGTAGAAGATCTTTTTTTTTTTTTTGAATGTTTGGTGGAAATTTCCAAGACATTTTACTGTAACAACTTATACAAAAGTTTCACCATCGAAGAAAACAAATCCACCAACGCACATTCCAACCATCTGAGAATTTCGCCTTCACGGTTTCTTAGATAGTAAACAAAGTCATTTCTTCACTGGCTTCTGGTGTCTGGTAGACATTCTGGTTCATTATAACTTATGTAGATGCTTCGACATGTCTACATCGCTTTTACGTAATGCGCCCTTCTGCTTCATGCCAGATTTTCCTGAATTCGAGTTGTAATTTAATACAATATCTGAAACGTCCTGAATCTTTTTTCGTAAGCAAAGGTTAAGCAATTATTGTGCAAAATGAAGGGGGGAAAAAAATCTCAAAATATTGCACGGAACAATCCAGAGCGCGATTTAATTTCATGAATAACCATCAAACGCTCTGCAAGATTCAATTACGTAAACATTCTCCCTCGCCGATTAGCCAGATAGAGGAATTGGACAAATATTAAATTTTCCTGGCGACAAACTCGGCATAATGAACAGCGGTGGACGTACACAGATCCCTGCCCGAGAACAGAGGGCTTTCATTATGAATCTGCGACTGGTTTTCCATCCGTGTTCCATCACTCAGTCTTAAGAGGACTTTGATAAATGAGCGTGCCGCGGTGCAAGGTGTGCCTCTGTGAGGTATCAGACCCTGACGTTGTCCAGGTCCCCGCTCCCAGCAGGTTAGGAATTCTTGTTCCAGATATTATGGCGTAATTGAACTTGTTTATTTTTCATCTTTATACATGTCATTGGTGGAGTTTTTCTTTTTCTTTCGACGATGCGGACCAGAAGGCTTCGCTAAATTGTTAGGATTCTCTTACAGTTTACATAAGAGGGGGGAAAAATGAAAGGCGGGCTGACGTGGAAATAAGAGGTAAAGAAAACGGGTCAAATGGAAAACAGAAGGACAATGTCAGCGATGATGAAATAGAGTGATTGAGATGTAACTTGTACTTTGGTTGTTGTTTGCTCAAAAATAACTTTTTGGATCTCTGTGCTAAAGAAAATGAAATTATTCAGAATTTGGTCCACCATCAACTCATAGGACCACCCATGAGAATCAGAGAAGTACTGCCATTCTAGAGGTCATTTCCTTCAGATCTAGTTTGACTTTTCCAGGGTCTCTTCCAAAGTGAAAAAAGCCGAATAGTTTCAGATTATCTATCTATCTATCTATCTATCTATCTATCTATCTATCTATCTATCTTTCTATCTATCTATCTATCTATCTATCTATCTATCTATCTATCTCCTATCTATCTATCTAAAGAGAGGTAGATAGATAGATAATAGATAGATAGGAGATAGATAGATAGATAGATAGATAGATAGATAGATAGATAGATAGAGTGGCGTAACTAGGAATGGCGGGGCCCCATGGTGAACTTTTTACATGCCCCCCCCCCCCCAACCGGCACCGACACCGAAGACCTCGACTGACCCCCTCCTCCGCACTCTATTATGTCCCTTAGTAAGCCCTGCACAGAGTATTATATCCCATAGTGGCCCCTGCACACAGTATTATGTCCCATAGTGGCCCCTGCACACAGTATTATGTCCCATAGTGGCCCCTGCACACACTATTATCCCGCATAGTGGTCCCTGCACACAGTATTATGTCCCATAGTGGCTCCTGCACACAGTATTATGCCCCATAGTGGCCCCTGCACACAGTATTATGCCCCATAGTGGCTCCTGCACACAGTATTATGCCCCATAGTGGCTCCTGCACACACTATTACTCCCCTTAGTGGCCCCTGCACACACTATTATCCCGCATAGTGGTCCCTGCACACAGTATTATGCCCCATAGTGGCCCCTGCACACAGTATTATCCCCCATAGTGGCCCCTGCACACAGTATTATGTCCCATAGTGGCCCCTGCACACAGTATTATGCCCCATAGTGGCCCCTGCACACAGTATTATGCCCCATAGTGGCCCCTGCACACAGTATTATCCCCCATAGTGGCCCCTGCACACAGTATTATCCCGCATAGTGGTCCCTGCACACAGTATTATCCCCAATAGTGGCCCCTGCACACAGTATTATCCCCCATAGTGGCCCCTGCACACAGTATTATGCCCCATAGTGGCCCCTGCACACAGTATTATGCCCCATAGTGGCTCCTGCACACACTATTACTCCCCTTAGTGGCCCCTACACACAGTATTATAGCTCATAGTGCACACCCATAAACAATTATTATACTCTGGGGTCTTTTCAGCATTATTATCTATTTACCTATGCTTCTTCTCATCTGGCTTACAGTACATTACATTGACTCGCCTCTGATGTCCCTCAGGTTGACCTTTGGCTCTTTCCTATCTCGTCCTCTGATTTGTCTTATTCTGCAGGACCTCCTGGTGATCATTCTCAGCTTTGTTCTTGGCTGCACCTTGCCAAACCATGACTATTTGGACCTGGGTCTGAGGTAGTCTAAGACACGCCTCCTGTCTCATCATTGGTTCAGGCTTCTGCCTTCTCCCTCCCCCTGCAGCTCTGCTTCCTCTGATTGGCTGCCTAGTATAAAGTCTATCACAGGCTCAGCAGGCAGTCGGTGCAGGAAGAGCAGATTCTCAGTACAGCAAAGGCAAAATGATTATACATTACAGGTCACCAAATCCACCAAACATCAGAAACTCCCACACATATACGACGGAGAATCACCAATATCCAGGGAGAGTCTAGAGGGTTACTTTGATATGACTTCATTGTGAGTCTGGATCCATTTCTTGAATTTGGGCCCTTTTGGAGTACTTGCTTGCTTGGGAACACTTTTTTCCCCATTGGCGCAGTTGGTTGTGAATGGCTCCGATCTGTGCCGTGGTGGAGCCGGGTCTGGTGCGGAGCTCAAGTCTATACTTAATTCTAAATGAGATGTTGGATATCAGAGGCCATAAAACCGTATTCCCTCTGCCATATAGAGTTTGTACAACATGTTTCTAGTTACACGGGCTGTATGTGATACATATGTCTTTCTGTTCCCCCCTTTGACAGATAATACACATTTATATTCTGACTTAAAATGATTTTGCTTTTAGTATCTAACGGATATAAATGCAGCGTATACCTTCATAGTCTTTCATGGCGGCCTCATCTACAAGCTTTTGTTCTTGGTGAAAATGACTTCAAGTTGTTCAAACAAACTAATCCAGCATGTTATGTTATGTGTATCCATAGCACAATGGCCGTATACTGTGTAGGAAGGGTCGGACAGCCCTGATGTGTCAGGCACATGAATCTTTATCAGAAGACAATATGCAGAAGACATTGGTAACCACATATGGTCCTGGTAGTAGAGATAGTGTGGACCCAAGTGTTCAGCCGTCCATAGTAGGCTCATTGATGCGGAGGTCTTCTATAATGTGGAAACATTCTATGACTTCTCCTTCATGTGACTGTCCGCTACTATTGTAAGGACAAAAAATTAGTTTGTGTTTGTTGGTTCCTCAATGTTGCGGTGACATCGTGAGCGTAGTGATATCATATATAGGCAGGACATGAGAGGCTACAAGAGGTGGATTATACTAAGCAGATTGTGGGGATGTCCAGGGAGAACTCAAGTACAATGAAAGGTGGTTGTAGATTGGGAAAGAAAGGAAGGAAGGGAAAGGAAGGAAAGAAAGGAAGGAAGGAAGGAAGAAAGAAAGAAAGAAAGAAAGAAAGAAAGAAAGAAAGAAAGAAAGAAAGAAAGAAAGAAAGAAAGAAAGAAAGAAAGAAAGAAAGAAAGAGAAGGAAAGGAAGGAAGGAAGGAAGGAAGGGAAGGAAGGAAGAAAAGAAGGAAAGGAAGGAAAGAAGGAAGGAAGGAAGAAAAAAGAAAGAAAGAAAGAAAGGAAAGAAAGAAAGAAAGAAAGAAAGAAAGAAAGAAAGAAAGAAAGAAAGAAAGAGAAGGAAAGGAAGGAAGGAAGGAAGGAAGGAGGGAAGGAAGGAGGGAAGGAAGAAAGGAAAGAAGGAAGGAAGGAAGGGAAGGAAGGAAGAAAAGAAGGAAAGGAAGGAAAGAAGGAAGGAAGGAAGAAAAAAGAAAGAAAGAAAGAAAGAAAGAAAGAAAGAAAGAAAGAAAGAAAGAAAGAAAGAAAGGAAAGAAAGAGGCAGAGAGGAAGGAAAGAAGGAAGGAAGGGAAGGAAGGAAGAAAAGAAGGAAAGGAAGGAAAGAAGGAAGGAAGGAAGAAAAAAGAAAGAAAGAAAGAAAGAAAGAAAGGAAAGAAAGAAAGAAAGAAAGAAAGAAAGAAAGAGAAGGAAAGGAAGGAAGGAAGGAAGGAAGGAGGGAAGGAAGGAGGGAAGGAAGAAAGGAAAGAAGGAAGGAAGGAAGGGAAGGAAGGAAGAAAAGAAGGAAAGGAAGGAAAGAAGGAAGGAAGGAAGAAAAAAGAAAGAAAGAAAGAAAGAAAGAAAGAAAGAAAGAAAGAAAGAAAGAAAGAAAGGAAAGAAAGAGGCAGAGAGGAAGGAAAGAAGGAAGGAAGGAAGGAAGGAAGAAAAGGAAGAAAGGAAGGAAAGGAAGGAAGGAAGGAAGAAAGAAAGAAAGAAAGAAAGAAAGAAAGAAAGAAAGAAAGAGAAAGAAAGAAAGAAAGAAAGAAAGAAAGAAAGAAAGAAAGAAAGAAAGAAAGAAAAAAGATAGAGTAAGCAAGAAAAAGACATGGATAAAAGAAGATAATAGAAATAAATTAAGAAATAGAGATAGAAAGAAAGAAAAATAAAGAAAGAGAGTAAAATAAAGAGAGGATGACAGAAGTGAAAAGAAAAGAAGGAAAAAAGAATGAAAGAAAGAAAGAAAGAAAGAAAGAGAGAGAAAGATAGAAATAAATAGCCCACTACAATCCAGACTACATAAGTGATCTTCATTGTGTGCAGTGCGCTGACCCCATACATCACATACACACATATGTACACGACGTGTATTACTGGCCTTTATTTGTTGTCTCACTACTGAAATATCGTCCTGCAATGTAACAAATGGCTGCGGCCTACAAGTGGTTGCCACATGCTAGATCTGAGAGTCGGCAGCGGAGTGGGGCACCGCACAGCACAGCCAGGACTTCTGCATTATGAGAAGGAAAAAAGTTGAAAGAACCTACAAAAGTCATGTTTTCGGTTTTGCTGTATTGGGTATTTCATTTGCTTTCATGTGTTCTTGTGTTTTATACGTCTGACTTTTATGACTTGTATCTGAATATGGACGGTGGTGATTTCCTACTTTTTGCAGATCTCCTATAATATCAGTTTTATATCTGATACCGAGAACATTTATTAAATTCTTCTGCCAAAAAGGAAGGAAAAAATGTTCTATCTTATAAGATCTGTTATTTCCTTATCTTGATGTTTCTTAATACTGCAGTTCTGGCTTTAGTTTATGTTACATATAACAATTACATAATGTTATTACTTATCTTGCACTGATCCTAAATTGGATCCTGTATTATTCCCCAAATCTCTGAGCTCAGTTCTCTAAGTATTGTCTGCTTGTTCGGTGTCTGTACAGAGAATCCAACAAAACCTTCTATGACTGAAACCCTCCGCCTTATTGTCACACTTTACACTTCTTTGACTGTATTTGCTTCTTTTGCAGATCAATCCTCTGAATATTTGGGATCGGATACCATTTTAATTTTAGTTTTCACCAGAATTTCTCCCTTTGGGTTTTGCTATTAATCTCATAATATCTCAGCATTACATGGGCAGCTAGAGACAGTAGCATCCCTGTCTGCACCTCTATGTTCTCCTAATAAGCTTCATTATAAGTGTGGGACAGGAGATGTCTAATCATCAGCAGTGACTGTGATAGGAGTTATGAATCCATATATGGATACATTGTTATTATGGATACAGTGGCATAACTAGGAATGGCGGGGCCCTGTGGCAAACTTTTGACATGGGCCCTCCCCCGACCGATGCCAAAGACCCCGACCGACCCCCCCCCCCCCCACTCTGCATTCCTGCGTGCACTATTACGCCCTATAATAGCCCCTGCATGTACTATTGTGCCCCATAGTGGCCCCTGCACACAGTATTATTGCTCCATAGTGGCCCCTGCACACAGTATTATTGCTCCATAGTGGCCCCTGCACACAGTATTATGCACCCATAGTGGTTCTAGGGTTGAGATTTAAGGATCGATTTTAAAATCCGATTCCCAATCATTTTCCAACCGATCCCAATCGTGAAATTTGTTTGATCGCTGATCGGGATCCGATCTTTCCCGATCCCAATCGCTCAACTCTAGTCAATGCTTCTCTATGGAAAAAGTCACTTTTAGGGTTGAGCTGATCTTGAGATAACCTCCGACCTCGATCCCACTGGAAAAGATCGGGATTAGAATTCTGATCGCGATCGTGAAATTTGCTCGATCGCCAATCGGAATCCGATTTTTTCTGATCTCGATCGCTCAACTCTAATCGGTGCTCAACGAGACATAGACAACTTCCAGACAAGTAGCTGTTCTACATACAAATGAAAAGTTTGAGATTTAAAAATGCGATTTCCGATCATTTTCCAGCCGATCGCGATCGTGAAATTTTCTCGATTGGGATCCGATCTTTTCCTTTCCTGATCGCTCAACCCTTATTGACTTTTACTAGAAAGCACCTTCCATTTTTAGTCTCCTGTTCCTCCTGCTGCAGGATCGTCGTGTTCTCCACAAAACTTCTCCCACATTGTTGTGTTTAGCGCTTTAATTAAGCCGTGAAATGAGATCCGTTATTTGGAATGCGAATATTGTCATTACTATTCTTTCATGTACTAGAGAAGAAAGTCATTGTTCGACCAAGGCCAGAAGGAGTCGGGATAAGACAGATAAGGCAGATCATACTTGCTGAAATTATTACTTTTAAGGCATATGAAGGACTCTCAAAGATCAAAGAAGCTAAGCCGGGAATTAGTGAAGCAAAAACTGATAAAAATAATGATTAGAATGAAAGGGCCTTGAAAAACTTCTATATTAAATTCTTTTTTTTTGGTTCATGCCCTAGAAACAACAGTCGGCTTTCATAACCTCATTAGCTCTAATATAGCATTTATTCACCCCTTCAGTGCCGGAGTATCCGCATTTGTAACCATTTTGTATCGCCCCGGTCCGTAAAGTTGTAACATGTTTACAAACGGACGTCACATGGAAGTTAATCCCTGTCGTAGGAATGTAGCCATTTTGGAACACATTGAATACAAAGTATCTATTCACACTTGCACTCTTTGGCCATATTTTAGGTAATTCATTGGAATTATTTTACGTAATCATTTATTATATTAAGTATCCAAAATAGTTACTAGACACCTCCGGCCATGACATTCACGTTAATGTGGGAGAGTGCAGCGCTCTATAGTCTGTTTCTCATCAGGCCGTCTGACTGTATACATCTCTGTGCGTAAGGATTTAGTCTCGTGGATGGAACAGACGTTCTAAGCGAAGAAATTAATATTGATCCCAGATTACCGTAAGCACAAAAAATATATCAAACATGAAGATTTGCTTTGTGTGCATTCACATTCCATAACACCCGGGCATATGCTGCTGATATTTATAGGGAAAATAAAACCTAGACTGAAAGAAATAAATCTGAGATATCAGTATAGATTTCATTTTAACATATGGCAACATGTTTAATATCAGGGTTTATTTTCATCTAACTTCATTACATATATCTCTATCTATCTATCTACAGTGTTGTCAAAAAGCCAAATTGGATATAATTCCACACCAAACATAAAAAAGGGGGTGGACAAAAGTATTGGCACTGTTTGAAAAATCATGTGATGCTTCTCTAATTTGTGTAATTAACAGCACCTGTTACTTACCTGAGGCAACTAACAGGTGGTGGCAATAACTAAATCACACTTGCAGCCAGTAGAAATGGATTAAAGTTGACTCCGCCTCTGTCCTGTGTCCTTGTGTGACCACATTGAGCATGGAGAAAAGAAAGAAGACCAAAGAACTGTCTGAGGACTTGAGAAGCAAAATTGTGAGGAAGCATGAGCAATCTCAAGGCTACAAGTCCATCTCCAAAGACCTGAATGTTCCTGTGTCTACCGTGTGGAGTGTCATCAAGAAGTGTAAAGCCCATGGCACTGTGGCTAACCTCTCTAGATGTGGACGCAAAAGAAACATTGACGAGAGATTTCAACGCAAGATTGTGCGGATGGCGGATAAAGAACCTCGACCAACATCCAAACAAGTCCAAGCTGCCCTGCAGTCCGAGGGAACAACAGTGTCACCCCGTACTATCCAGCGTCAGCGTCTGAATGAGAAGGGACTGTATGGTAGAAGACCCAGGAAGACCCCACTTCTTACCCAGAGACATAAGCCAGGCTGGAGTTTGCCAAAACTTACCTGAGAAAGCCAAAACCGTTCTGGAAGAATGTTCTCTGGTCAGATGAGACAAAAGTAGGAAAAGGCCTCAACATAGAGTTTACAGGGGAAAAAAGAGGCCTTCAAAGAGAAGAAGACGCCCCCTACAGTCAGACATGGCGGAGGTCCCTGATGGTGTGGGGTTGCTTTGCTGCCTCTGGCACTGGACTGCTTGACCGTGTGCATGGCATTATGAAGTCTGAAGACGACCAACACATTGTGCAGCATCATGTAGGGCCCAGTGTGAGAAAGCCGGGTCTCCCTCAGAGGTCAGGGGTCTTCCAGCAGGACAAGGACCCAAAACACACTTCAGGTCAGCACTAGAAAATGGTGGTGAGAGAAAGCCCTGGAGACTTGTAAAGTGGCAGCAATGAGTCCAGCCCTGAATCCCATAGAACACCTGTGGGGGAGGGGAGATCTCTTGATGGCAGTTTGGAGAAGGCCCCTTCACATCTCAGGGGGGACCGCGAGCAGGAGCCAAAGAAGAAGGGTCTAAGATTCCAGCAGAGCCTTGTAAGAAACTCATTGCTGGTTAGCGGAAGCGGTTGTGCGCAGTTATTGTGTCTAAAGGTTGTGCTACCAAGTATTAGGCTGAGGGCGCCAATACTTCTGTCTGCACCAGTTTTGGAGTTTTGTGTAAAATGATCAATGATGTGACTTTTTTTTCATTCTTTTTTGTGTTTTTTCATTGCAAGAAAAATAAATGAAGATATTACCAAAGAGTTTGTGCTTGTAATCATTGTCTGGAGACAAGGAGGATTATCTGACAGGACTGCAGGGGGGACAAGACTTTTGGCCAACACTGCATCTATCTATCTATCTAACTATCTTTTCAGATAGCCCCCCCCCCCCCCCAGTATAATTTTCCCTTCCCTGGTTGCCCCCATGGAATATTGACCCCTTTCCAGCTCCCCCCCTCCAAGGATAATGTTCCATTTCCGGGATCCCCCCACCCCAGTATTAATCAAATAAAGAAAAAAACACACCTAATACCTTTTCACCTATCCGTTACCATAGGACCTGGTGCACCATTGGCCCTATTGTTCATTGGCTTCCTAGTTGCCATCCTGCAATTGATCAAGGCATTTGAAGGGTTAATCTGTATTTTACAACTTCTGCAGTTTCTCCCAGCTCTGTGCCATACTATTAGTACTGAGCATTACAGGGTTTGTCCAGGAATTTCAGCAACCCCTGTGGAAACTTGGGGAGGTGCAAAATGAAAGGAAAGCAAGTCACCTAATTCCATTGTCTGCTGCCAATCCCAGACGCCAGAAGTCTTACTCCCCACGTGGCCAATGAGACCAATCAGTGGTCCTAGCAGTCGCTGGTAAGGAATCGTGATATATGTGAGTGATGTCAGCCAGAGGTTACTATACAGAGATAATGCACACAGTGATGTCACAGTACAGGATAATACACACAGTGATGTCACAGTACAGAGATAATACACACAGTGATGTCACAGTACAGGATAATACACACAGTGATGTCACAGTACAGGATAATACACACAGTGATGTCACAGTACAGAGATAATACACACAGTGATGTCACAGTACAGAGATAATACACACAGTGATGTCACAGTACAGGATAATACACACAGTGATGTCACAGTACAGAGATAATACACACAGTGATGTCACAGTACAGAGATAATACACACAGTGATGTCACAGTACAGAGATAATACACACAGTGATGTCACAGTACAGGGATAATACACACAGTGATGTCACAGTACAGGGATAATACACACAGTGATGTCACAGTACAGAGATAATACACACAGTGATGTCACAGTACAGGATAATACACAGTGATGTCACAGTACAGAGATAATACACACAGTGATGACACAGTACAGAGATAATACACACAGTGATGTCACAGTACAGAGATAATACACACAGTGATGTCACAGTACAGAGATAATACACACAGTGATGTCACAGTACAGAGATAATACACACAGTGATGTCACAGTAAAGAGATAATACACACAGTGATGTCACAGTACAGGATAATACACACAGTGATGTCACAGTACAGGGATAATACACACAGTGATGTCACAGTACAGAGATAATACACACAGTGATGTCACAGTACAGAGATAATACAGGCAGTGATGTCACAGTACAGAGATAATACACACAGTGATGTCACAGTAAAGAGATAATACACACAGTGATGTCACAGTACAGAGATAATACACACAGTGATGTCACAGTACAGAGATAATACACACAGTGATGTCACAGTACAGAGATAATACACACAGTGATGTCACAGTACAGGATAATACACACAGTGATGTCACAGTACAGGGATAATACACACAGTGATGTCACAGTACAGAGATAATACACACAGTGATTTCACAGTACAGAGATCATACACACAGTGATGTCACAGTAAAGAGATAATACACACAGTGATGTCACAGTACAGGGATAATACACACAGTGATGTCACAGTACAGAGATAATACACACAGTGATGTCACAGTACAGGGATAATAACAGTGATGTCACAGTACAGAGATAATACACACAGTGATGTCACAGTATAGGGATAATACACACAGTGATGTCACAGTACAGGGATAATACACACAGTGATGTCACAGTACAGAGATAATACACACAGTGATGTCACAGTACAGAGATAATACACACAGTGATGTCACAGTACAGAGATAATACACACAGTGATGTCACAGTACAGAGATGATACACACAGTGATGTCACAGTACAGAGATAATACACACAGTGATGTCACAGTACAGAGATAATACACACAGTGATGTCACAGTACAGGAATAATACACACAGTGATGTCACAGTACAGAGATAATACACACAGTGATGTCACAGTACAGAGATAATACACACAGTGATGTCACAGTACAGGAATAATACACACAGTGATGTCACAGTACAGGATAATACACAGTGATGTCACAATACAGAGATAATACACACAGTGATGTCACAGTACAGGATAATACACAGTGATGTCACAGTACAGAGATAATACACACAGTGATGTCACAGTACAGAGATAATACACACAGTGATGTCACAGTACAGGATAATACACACAGTGATGTCACAGTACAGGATAATACACACAGTGATGTCACAGTACAGAGATAATACACACAGTGATGTCACAGTACAGAGATAATACACACAGTGATGTCACAGTACAGAGATAATACACACAGTGATGTCACAGTACAGGAATAATACACACAGTGATGTCACAGTACAGAGATAATACACACAGTGATGTCACAGTACAGAGATAATACACACAGTGATGTCACAGTACAGGAATAATACACACAGTGATGTCACAGTACAGGATAATACACAGTGATGTCACAATACAGAGATAATACACACAGTGATGTCACAGTACAGGATAATACACAGTGATGTCACAGTACAGAGATAATACACACAGTGATGTCACAGTACAGAGATAATACACACAGTGATGTCACAGTACAGAGATAATACACACAGTGATGTCACAGTACAGAGATAATACACACAGTGATGTCACAGTACAGAAATAATACACACAGTGATGTCACAGTAAAGAGATAATACACACAGTGATGTCACAGTACAGGATAATACACACAGTGATGTCACAGTACAGGGATAATACACACAGTGATGTCACAGTACAGAGATAATACACACAGTGATGTCACAGTACAGAGATAATACACGCAGTGATGTCACAGTACAGAGATAATACACACAGTGATGTCACAGTAAAGAGATAATACACACAGTGATGTCACAGTACAGAGATAATACACACAGTGATGTCACAGTACAGAGATAATACACACAGTGATGTCACAGTACAGAGATAATACACACAGTGATGTCACAGTACAGAGATAATACACACAGTGATGTCACAGTACAGGATAATACACACAGTGATGTCACAGTACAGGGATAATACACACAGTGATGTCACAGTACAGAGATAATACACACAGTGATGTCACAGTACAGAGATAATACACACAGTGATGTCACAGTAAAGAGATAATACACACAGTGATGTCACAATACAGAGATAATACACACAGTGATGTCACAGTACAGAGATAATACACACAGTGATGTCACAGTACAGAGATAATACACACAGTGATGTCACAGTACAGGATAATACACACAGTGATGTCACAGTACAGGGATAATACACACAGTGATGTCACAGTACAGAGATAATACACACAGTGATGTCACAGTACAGAGATAATACACACAGTGATGTCACAGTAAAGAGATAATACACACAGTGATGTCACAGTACAGGGATAATACACACAGTGATGTCACAGTACAGAGATAATACACACAGTGATGTCACAGTACAGAGATAATACACACAGTGATGTCACAGTAAAGAGATAATACACACAGTGATGTCACAGTACAGAGATAATACACACAGTGATGTCACAGTACAGGGATAATAACAGTGATGTCACAGTACAGAGATAATACACACAGTGATGTCACAGTATAGGGATAATACACACAGTGATGTCACAGTACAGGGATAATACACACAGTGATGTCACAGTACAGAGATAATACACACAGTGATGTCACAGTACAGAGATAATACACACAGTGATGTCACAGTACAGGGATAATACACACAGTGATGTCACAGTACAGAGATAATACACACAGTGATGTCACAGTACAGAGATAATACACACAGTGATGTCACAGTACAGAGATGATACACACAGTGATGTCACAGTACAGAGATAATACACACAGTGATGTCACAGTACAGAGATAATACACACAGTGATGTCACAGTACAGAGATAATACACACAGTGATGTCACAGTACAGAGATAATACACACAGTGATGTCACAGTACAGAGATGATACACACAGTGATGTCACAGTACAGAGATAATACACACAGTGATGTCACAGTACAGAGATGATACACACAGTGATGTCACAGTACAGAGATGATACACACAGTGATGTCACAGTACAGAGATGATACACACAGTGATGTCACAGTACAGAGATAATACACACAGTGATGTCACAGTACAGGATAATACACACAGTGATGTCACAGTACAGGATAATACACACAGTGATGTCACAGTACAGGGATAATACACACAGTGATGTCACAGTACAGAGATAATACACACAGTGATTTCACAGTACAGAGATCATACACACAGTGATGTCACAGTAAAGAGATAATACACACAGTGATGTCACAGTACAGGGATAATACACACAGTGATGTCACAGTACAGAGATAATACACACAGTGATGTCACAGTACAGGGATAATAACAGTGATGTCACAGTACAGAGATAATACACACAGTGATGTCACAGTATAGGGATAATACACACAGTGATGTCACAGTACAGGGATAATACACACAGTGATGTCACAGTACAGAGATAATACACACAGTGATGTCACAGTACAGAGATAATACACACAGTGATGTCACAGTACAGAGATAATACACACAGTGATGTCACAGTACAGAGATGATACACACAGTGATGTCACAGTACAGAGATAATACACACAGTGATGTCACAGTACAGAGATAATACACACAGTGATGTCACAGTACAGAGATAATACACACAGTGATGTCACAGTACAGAGATAATACACACAGTGATGTCACAGTACAGAGATGATACACACAGTGATGTCACAGTACAGAGATAATACACACAGTGATGTCACAGTACAGAGATGATACACACAGTGATGTCACAGTACAGAGATGATACACACAGTGATGTCACAGTACAGAGATGATACACACAGTGATGTCACAGTACAGAGATAATACACACAGTGATGTCACAGTACAGAGATAATACACACAGTGATGTCACAGTACAGGATAATACACACAGTGATGTCACAGTACAGGATAATACACACAGTGATGTCACAGTACAGAGATAATACACACAGTGATGTCACAGTACAGAGATAATACACACAGTGATGTCACAGTACAGAGATAATACACACAGTGATGTCACAGTACAGGAATAATACACACAGTGATGTCACAGTACAGAGATAATACACACAGTGATGTCACAGTACAGAGATAATACACACAGTGATGTCACAGTACAGGAATAATACACACAGTGATGTCACAGTACAGGATAATACACAGTGATGTCACAATACAGAGATAATACACACAGTGATGTCACAGTACAGGATAATACACAGTGATGTCACAGTACAGAGATAATACACACAGTGATGTCACAGTACAGAGATAATACACACAGTGATGTCACAGTACAGAGATAATACACACAGTGATGTCACAGTACAGAGATAATACACACAGTGATGTCACAGTACAGAAATAATACACACAGTGATGTCACAGTAAAGAGATAATACACACAGTGATGTCACAGTACAGGATAATACACACAGTGATGTCACAGTACAGGGATAATACACACAGTGATGTCACAGTACAGAGATAATACACACAGTGATGTCACAGTACAGAGATAATACACGCAGTGATGTCACAGTACAGAGATAATACACACAGTGATGTCACAGTAAAGAGATAATACACACAGTGATGTCACAGTACAGAGATAATACACACAGTGATGTCACAGTACAGAGATAATACACACAGTGATGTCACAGTACAGAGATAATACACACAGTGATGTCACAGTACAGAGATAATACACACAGTGATGTCACAGTACAGGATAATACACACAGTGATGTCACAGTACAGGGATAATACACACAGTGATGTCACAGTACAGAGATAATACACACAGTGATGTCACAGTACAGAGATAATACACACAGTGATGTCACAGTAAAGAGATAATACACACAGTGATGTCACAATACAGAGATAATACACACAGTGATGTCACAGTACAGAGATAATACACACAGTGATGTCACAGTACAGAGATAATACACACAGTGATGTCACAGTACAGGATAATACACACAGTGATGTCACAGTACAGGGATAATACACACAGTGATGTCACAGTACAGAGATAATACACACAGTGATGTCACAGTACAGAGATAATACACACAGTGATGTCACAGTAAAGAGATAATACACACAGTGATGTCACAGTACAGGGATAATACACACAGTGATGTCACAGTACAGAGATAATACACACAGTGATGTCACAGTACAGAGATAATACACACAGTGATGTCACAGTAAAGAGATAATACACACAGTGATGTCACAGTACAGAGATAATACACACAGTGATGTCACAGTACAGGGATAATAACAGTGATGTCACAGTACAGAGATAATACACACAGTGATGTCACAGTATAGGGATAATACACACAGTGATGTCACAGTACAGGGATAATACACACAGTGATGTCACAGTACAGAGATAATACACACAGTGATGTCACAGTACAGAGATAATACACACAGTGATGTCACAGTACAGGGATAATACACACAGTGATGTCACAGTACAGAGATAATACACACAGTGATGTCACAGTACAGAGATAATACACACAGTGATGTCACAGTACAGAGATGATACACACAGTGATGTCACAGTACAGAGATAATACACACAGTGATGTCACAGTACAGAGATAATACACACAGTGATGTCACAGTACAGAGATAATACACACAGTGATGTCACAGTACAGAGATAATACACACAGTGATGTCACAGTACAGAGATGATACACACAGTGATGTCACAGTACAGAGATAATACACACAGTGATGTCACAGTACAGAGATGATACACACAGTGATGTCACAGTACAGAGATGATACACACAGTGATGTCACAGTACAGAGATGATACACACAGTGATGTCACAGTACAGAGATAATACACACAGTGATGTCACAGTACAGGATAATACACACAGTGATGTCACAGTACAGGATAATACACACAGTGATGTCACAGTACAGAGATAATACACACAGTGATGTCACAGTACAGAGATAATACACACAGTGATGTCACAGTACAGAGATAATACACACAGTGATGTCACAGTACAGGAATAATACACACAGTGATGTCACAGTACAGAGATAATACACACAGTGATGTCACAGTACAGAGATAATACACACAGTGATGTCACAGTACAGAGATAATACACACAGTGATGTCACAGTACAGGATAATACACAGTGATGTCACAATACAGAGATAATACACACAGTGATGTCACAGTACAGGATAATACACACAGTGATGTCACAGTACAGGGATAATACACACAGTGATGTCACAGTACAGAGATAATACACACAGTGATGTCACAGTACAGAGATAATACACACAGTGATGTCACAGTACAGGGATAATACACACAGTGATGTCACAGTACAGGGATAATACACACAGTGATGTCACAGTACAGAGATAATACACACAGTGATGTCACAGTAAAGAGATAATACACACAGTGATGTCACAGTACAGGGATAATACACACAGTGATGTCACAGTACAGGGATAATACACACAGTGATGTCACAGTACAGGATAATACACACAGTGATGTCACAGTACAGGGATAATACACACAGTGATGTCACAGTACAGAGATAATACACACAGTGATGTCACAGTACAGGATAATACACACAGTGATGTCACAGTACAGAGATAATACACACAGTGATGTCACAGTACAGGGATAATACACACAGTGATGTCACAGTACAGAGATAATACACACAGTGATGTCACAGTAAAGAGATAATACACACAGTGATGTCACAGTACAGGGATAATACACACAGTGATGTCACAGTACAGGGATAATACACACAGTGATGTCACAGTACAGGATAATACACACAGTGATGTCACAGTACAGGGATAATACACACAGTGATGTCACAGTACAGAGATAATACACACAGTGATGTCACAGTACAGGATAATACACACAGTGATGTCACTGTACAGGGATAATACACACAGTGATGTCACAGTACAGAGATAATACACACAGTGATGTCACAGTACAGAGATAATACACACAGTGATGTCACAGTAAAGAGATAATACACACAGTGATGTCACAGTATAGGGATAATACACACAGTGATGTCACAGTACAGAGATAATACATACAGTGATGTCACAGTAAAGAGATAATACACACAGTGATGTCACAGTATAGGGATAATACACACAGTGATGTCACAGTACAGAGATAATACACACAGTGATGTCACAGTACAGAGATAATACACACAGTGATGTCACAGTACAGAGATAACACACACAGTGATGTCACAGTACAGAGATAATACACACAGTGATGTCACAGTACAGGATAATACACACAGTGATGTCACAGTACAGAGATAATACACACAGTGATGTCACAGTACAGAGATAATACACACAGTGATGTCACAGTACAGAGATAATACACACAGTGATGTCACAGTACAGGAATAATACACACAGTGATGTCACAGTACAGAGATAATACACACAGTGATGTCACAGTACAGGGATAATACACACAGTGATGTCACAGTACAGGATAATACACACAGTGATGTCACAGTACAGAGATAATACACACAGTGATGTCACTGTACAGAGATAATACACACAGTGATGTCACAGTACAGGATAATACACAGTGATGTCACAGTACAGGGATAATACACACAGTGATGTCACAGTACAGGATAATACACACAGTGATGTCACAGTACAGGATAATACACAAAGTGATGTCACAGTACAGGGATAATACACACAGTGATGTCACAGTACAGGATAATACACACAGTGATGTCACAGTACAGGATAATACACACAGTGATGTCACAGTACAGAGATAATACACACAGTGATGTCACAGTACAGGGATAATACACACAGTGATGTCACAGTACAGGATAATACACACAGTGATGTCACAGTACAGGATAATACACACAGTGATGTCACAGTACAGGGATAATACACACAGTGATGTCACAGTACAGAGATAATACATACAGTGATGTCACAGTAAAGAGATAATACACACAGTGATGTCACAGTATAGGGATAATACACACAGTGATGTCACAGTACAGAGATAATACACACAGTGATGTCACAGTACAGAGATAATACACACAGTGATGTCACAGTACAGGATAATACACACAGTGATGTCACAGTACAGAGATAATACACACAGTGATGTCACAGTACAGAGATAATACACACAGTGATGTCACAGTACAGGAATAATACACACAGTGATGTCACAGTACAGAGATAATACACACAGTGATGTCACAGTACAGGGATAATACACACAGTGATGTCACAGTACAGGATAATACACACAGTGATGTCACAGTACAGAGATAATACACACAGTGATGTCACTGTACAGAGATAATACACACAGTGATGTCACAGTACAGGATAATACACAGTGATGTCACAGTACAGGGATAATACACACAGTGATGTCACAGTACAGGATAATACACACAGTGATGTCACAGTACAGGGATAATACACACAGTGATGTCACAGTACAGGATAATACACACAGTGATGTCACAGTACAGGATAATACACACAGTGATGTCACAGTACAGAGATAATACACACAGTGATGTCACAGTACAGGGATAATACACACAGTGATGTCACAGTACAGGATAATACACACAGTGATGTCACAGTACAGGATAATACACACAGTGATGTCACAGTACAGGGATAATACACACAGTGATGTCACAGTACAGAGATAATACATACAGTGATGTCACAGTAAAGAGATAATACACACAGTGATGTCACAGTATAGGGATAATACACACAGTGATGTCACAGTACAGAGATAATACACACAGTGATGTCACAGTACAGAGATAATACACACAGTGATGTCACAGTACAGAGATAATACACACAGTGATGTCACAGTACAGGGATAATACACACAGTGATGTCACAGTACAGAGATAATACACACAGTGATGTCACAGTACAGAGATAATACACACAGTGATGTCACAGTACAGAGATAATACACACAGTGATGTCACAGTACAGGAATAATACACACAGTGATGTCACAGTACAGAGATAATACACACAGTGATGTCACAGTACAGAGATAATACACACAGTGATGTCACAGTACAGAGATAATACACACAGTGATGTCACAGTACAGGATAATACACACAGTGATGTCACAGTACAGAGATAATACACACAGTGATGTCACAGTACAGGATAATACACACAGTGATGTCACAGTACAGAGATAATACACACAGTGATGTCACAGTACAGAGATAATACACACAGTGATGTCACAGTACAGGATAATACACAGTGATGTCACAGTACAGGGATAATACACACAGTGATGTCACAGTACAGGGATAATACACACAGTGATGTCACAGTACAGGATAATACACACAGTGATGTCACAGTACAGGATAATACACACAGTGATGTCACAGTACAGAGATAATACACACAGTGATGTCACAGTACAGGGATAATACACACAGTGATGTCACAGTACAGGATAATACACACAGTGATGTCACAGTACAGGGATAATACACACAGTGATGTCACATTACAGGGATAATACACACAGTGATGTCACAGTACAGGATAATACACACAGTGATGTCACAGTACAGAGATAATACACACAGTGATGTCACAGTACAGAGATAATACACACAGTGATGTCACAGTACAGGATAATACACACAGTGATGTCACAGTACAGAGATAATACACACAGTGATGTCACATTACAGGGATAATACACACAGTGATGTCACAGTACAGGATAATACACACAGTGATGTCACAGTACAGAGATAATACACACAGTGATGTCACAGTACAGAGATAATACACACAGTGATGTCACAGTACAGGATAATACACACAGTGATGTCACAGTACAGAGATAATACACACAGTGATGTCACAGTACAGAGATAATACACACAGTGATGTCACAGTACAGAGATAATACACACAGTGATGTCACAGTACAGAGATAATACACACAGTGATGTCACAGTACAGGATAATACACACAGTGATGTCACAGTACAGGGATAATACACACAGTGGTGTCACAGTACAGAGATAATACACACAGTGATGTCACAGTACAGGATAATACACACAGTGATGTCACAGTACAGAGATAATACACACAGTGATGTCACAGTACAGGATAATACACACAGTGATGTCACAGTACAGGATAATACACACAGTGATGTCACAGTACAGGATAATACACACAGTGATGTCACAGTACAGGATAATACACACAGTGATGTTACAGTACAGAGATAATACACAGAGTGATGTCACAGTACAGAGATAATACACACAGTGATGTCACAGTACAGGGATAATACACACAGTGATGTCACAGTACAGGATAATACACACAGTGATGTCACAGTACAGGATAATACACACAGTGATGTCACAGTACAGAGATAATACACACAGTGATGTCACAGTACAGAGATAATACACAGAGTGATGTCACAGTACAGAGATAATACACACAGTGATGTCACAGTACAGAGATAATACACACAGTGATGTCACAGTACAGAGATAATACACACAGTGATGTCACAGTACAGAGATAATACACACAGTGATGTCACAGTACAGGGATAATACACACAGTGATGTCACAGTACAGAGATAATACACATAAATTGATCACTGTGTTCTCTTTGTGACATCACAGCATGTGAAGAAAGTAAATATAATGACATCACTTGCAGGGATTAGTCCCATTACAGTAACTGAGGCAGTCTTCCGTCTTCTCCTCCATAGTTCTCATTTCTTGCCCCCTTGGTCTCGGTGGTAATGGTCGCCTTAGTTCTTGATCACATTGCAGCTGTTATATCTGTTCCATTAGCTCTGTTACATTTCGGCTTTCTCCATGTATGACCTCATACGAGGAGTTTTCTGCATCGCCTGGAGAGACACTAGAAGGACCTGGTCATGGTCTCCATATATAACACACGATAAATACAGGATATAGTACTTGGTGCATGTCATGTTATTCTTTTGCAATTGTAACAGCAGATCTTAGATGAGACTCTTCTGGATTTTCGTAACCTGGAGGACTCGAGCGCACGACAGCCTGCGAGTATTTATCTGCTGTTACAGAAACACCTTTTGATTCTGCGGTTCGGAGATATTTGCGTAACCAAAACATTGATGCCGAGCAGAAGAAAAGAATTTTCTGCTAGACATCTGCAGGCTATATCTGGAAGCAGACAATTAATATTCTCGCTCAGTGTGTTGCAGGAAACATTCCGGGTTTCACTTGAGAGTGAAGAACATCAAAGTCTGAATCTAAGTCAAGAGGAATAAAACGCTCAGCATTATTGATGGAGCAAGTACAAGCTTATCGAGCGACAGAAACAACAAACTCACGCCTGCAGGTAGACCGGGGATCGGAACCCTGGGCCGCGGCATCGAGGTCTACATGAGAAAACTTATAATTAATGTCTCAAGACAATCTGTTTTTTTTTAATTACCTCCATTGTACTAATGATCTAGACGTCAAGTTCCATCATCTATATCTTGGTAGAATCAAGGCATCCATGTGTCCATCATTCATGGCGCCCAAGGAGATAGGAGCTGTACTGTGCGAAATGCTACAAAGTAACAATGCTTTCAGACATAGAAGGGTTAATTTTTCACTTTTTTTGTCCATTCACAAAATGATCAATCAATATTTGGTGTGAGCGTTACCCTTTGGAGCAGGACCCCTGGAAATGATGATCCGGCTACCACAGTCCTGGTCTCATCATCATCCAGTCTGTCTGGGATGACACGAATTGACAGACGGATTGGACAAGCCTACAACTAAAGAACTGTGCTTAGTTCTCCAAGATGGCGGCGGGAACAACCTCCCTGCCCAGTTCTGCCAAACACTGTCTTCAAGACCGAGAAGAACTGATGGGGGCAAAGGGCAAAGGTCACACCGAATATTGACGGGATTTGCCTTTCTTTTTTCTTAATGCACTTCATCAACCCTTTTTTTCTGAAAGCATTCTTATTTTAGAGTATTTCCTGCCTAAAACTTTGCACTTGTGTACTTTGAATAGATCAGTGATACGGGCGCTCACACTAGCATTCGGGTTTCCACCTGAAATTGGCAGAGAGAAAAGCTCTGCTTGCATTTGTCAAGAGGAATGGGGAACAGAGTCCCCAAAGGGTCACACAACACTAGTGTGACCAGACCCTAAGGCACATGGTCCATCCATAATTCTCCAAGCTGTGGTCTTCAGACTGGAGGAGAAAAACTGAGAGTCAAACCAGGAGCCAATGGGGGCATTGACCAATGGCCAACAATGGAGTGCATCCATCTATGGTCAACTATAGAGTAAACATGTATGTGTTTGGGCAGGACCTAATATTTTAGGACCTCAATAACCCAACACCATTAGTGGTCAGTGATGACAATGAGCAGGAACGTTTGACATGAAGCAGAAGACATCGCTGAACCCTCCAGCCGCAGAGTTGCGTTCGCTTTCAATATGCTAACAATCTGTGCGAGACCTACAAAGGAAACTAACCAGGCGGCGTCCCAGTCCTGGTAAATATTTTCTCACAGGGTGCGGGGCCTGATATTTGTCTTTTGATTGAAGCAAAATGTTGATTTTTTTTTTCCCGACAGGACTTTATCTGCCATCATAGGAGATGAGCCATCTGCCGGCTGCAGCAATGGTGGCCCGGTCATGTGCAGGTTATTTTCTTTTATTATCTCCCATTGACTTCACATGTTGTTTGATCTCCGTGAACTCCTTTCTGTTGTCAGTTCATCAATAGCCAACGACACAGGCGAGAGCTCAATGAGTGTTGTGTATACGGCTATGGACGCCAACATGATGCAGCTTCTCCCCCGACCAAGTTGTTATGGGATCTGCCGGGTGCGGGAACTGCAGGAGCTTCTGGGTCCTAAGATCAGGCTACCGAGGGTTCTGGCTCTATAGTCAAGAATTGAGTCAATACTAGACTACGTGATGGATCTGTGGGTTGGAAGCGATCTGGATATCCCAAATGCAATACAAGGAGGTGCACTCATCAATAGGACTGAGCCGATCTTCAGATTTCAGGATCGTTTTTAAAATTCGATTTTCGATCATTTTCCAGCCGATCCCGATCGTGAAATTTTCTCAATCGCCGATTGGGATCCGATCTTTCCCGATTCCCAATCCCGATGCCCCTGGGGTTGAGCCGATCTTGAGATCAGCTCAACCTTAGGAAGAGTGTTCTATTACTGTTCCATAGAGGAGCGCATCCTTTCGGCGTTTTTCTCCTCCTAGACATGTAGATACAGTCCTATGAAAAAGTTTGGGCACCCCTATTAATCTTAATCATTTTTAGTTCTAAATATTTTGGTATTTGCAACAGCCATTTCAGTTTGATATATCTAATAACTGATGGACACAGTAATATTTCAGGATTGTACTAACAGAAAATGTGCAATATGCATTAAACCAAAATTTGACCGGTGCAAAAGTATGGGCACCTCAACAGAAAAGTGACATTAATATTTAGTACATCCTCCTTTTGCAAAGATAACAGCCTCTAGTCGCTTCCTGTAGCTTTTAATCAGTTCCTGGATCCTGGATAAAGGTATTTTGGACAAACAATTCAAGTTCAGTTAAGTTAGATGGTCGCCGAGCATGGACAGCCCGCTTCAAATCATCCCACAGATGTTCAATGATATTCAGGTCCGGGGACTGGGATGGCCATTCCAGAACATTGTAATTGTTCCTCTGCATGAATGCCTGAGGATTTGGAGCGGTGTTTTGGATCATTGTCTTGCGGAAATATCCATCCCCGGCGTAACTTCAACTTCGTCACTGATTCTTGAACATTATTCTCAAGAATCTGCTGATACTGAGTGGAATCCATGCGACCCTCAACTTTAACAAGATTCCCGGTGCCGGCATTGGCCACACAGCCCCAAAGCATGATGGAACCTCTACCAAATTTTACAGTGGGTAGCATGTGTTTTTCTTGGAATGCTGTTTCTTTTTGGACGCCATGCATAACGCCTTTTTGTATGACCAAACAACTCAATCTTTGTTTCCAAAATGAAGCTGCCTTGTCCAAATGTGCTTTTGCATACCTCAGGCAACTCTATTTGTGGCGTACGTGCAGAAACGGCTTCTTTCTCATCACTCTCCCATACAGCTTCTATTTGTGCAAAGTGCGCTGTATAGTTGACCGATGCACAGTGACACCATCTGCAGCAAGATGATGCTGCAGCTCTTTGGAGGTGGTCTGTGGATTGTCCTTGACTGTTCTCACCATTCTTCTTCTCTGCCTTTCTGATATTTTTCTTGGCCTGCCACTTCTGGGCTTAACAAGAACTGTCCCTGTGGTCTTCCATTTCCTTACTATGTTCCTCACAGTGGAAACTGACAGGTTAAATCTCTGAGACAACGTTTTGTATCCTTCCCCTGAACAACTATGTTGAACAATCTTTGTTTTCAGATCATTTGAGAGCGGGCTGTCCATGTTCGGCGACCATCTAACTTAACTGAACTTGAATTGTTTTGTAGAAAGAAATGGTCCAAAATCCCTTCATCCAGGGTCCAGGAACTGATTAAAAGCTACAGGAAGCGACTAGAGGCTGTTATCTTTGCAAAAGGAGGATGTGCTAAATATTAATGTCACTTTTCTGTTGAGGTGCCCATATTTTTGCACCGGTCAAATTTTGGTTTAATGCATATTGCACATTTTCTGTTAGTACAATAAACCTCATTTCAATCCTGAAATATTACTGTGTCCATCAGTTATTAGATATATCAAACTGAAATGGCTGTTGCAAACACCAAAATATTTAGAACTAAAAATGATTAAGATTAATAGGGGTGCCCAAACTTTTTCATAGGACTGTACATGATAGGGTTTACTAGGATAAGTTTCCAACCCCTTCTAGACTATTTAGGTGGCCCGCCTAGTCTTTGTTCCAGTCTTCCGATGGACCAGAAGAGTGGAGAACCAACACTAATGTCAACTTAGCGTAACTTAGTAAATTTGTCTTCACTTCATTCTGACTTTTCACACAACTCTACACACTTTGATATGTCGTAATTTTTTATGGGTGGGGACCTGACAGCAGAATGAAGGTCCTTTGTCCCTCATTGGCCAAAGAAGGAGAGGAGCATCAAAGTATTTAAGACAGTGATGGCTCCAGTGACCTTATTTCCTATAGACTTGTGAGCATTCCCATAGCTAGTCCTAGTAACCCATTAGTTTCCAGCTGTAAGGTAGAACTTATGAGCGCGAAATCTGAGAAGTCATCTGTATTTTTGATCTTTTTTTTGAGATTTCGATCTCTTTGAACCATTTCTGCTGACCCATAGTTCCAGTTATGAAAAATAAACATTGATAGCATTTCAGAAAAGTCTAGCGAGACCCCAACCGCTGTGAAAGACGTGTCCTGGTGAGCTTCAAGCTAGCATGCAGCCCTGTTATGCTTCCTGGATGACTGCTCTAACCTCTCCGACAAGCATCTCTTGTTTGGATCCCATCACCGTGTTCATTCCGTCATCAATCATCTGCAGTGAATGAGAAAACACTTTAGAGAAAGAAAATGAATGATCTCATGGAATAAAAACATGAAGATGAATGGAAACGGATAGTTATGGACCAAAGAGAATTGTCACTGTAGGTAGATCTCGTCCATGACCATTTGTTGTCCATGACTTTTACATAGGAGAAGATATTACTTTGATGGGGATATAATGTTGATGTTGTATCAAGTCTAGGGTTGAGCGATCGTGTTCGGAAAAGATCGGATTCCGAACGGCGATCGAGAAAATTTCACAATAGCGATCGGAATTCTGAACACAATCTTTTTAGGTGGGATTGAGATCGGTGATTATTTCCCACAATGCTTTGCTTAGCCTTCACACTGAGTATATGCTCCGCACATTCTGAGCAGAGTGTATACTCAGTGTGAAGGCTCCGCTGCGGTTCCTTAGGAATGAATGGAAGCAGCCAGCACACAGCCTTAACCCCCTGTGCGCCGGCTGCCTCCATTCATTCTAAAGGGAGACTAAACTAACATCTCTAGTAGCTACTTACCTCCACAGATGGCTGGTCTGCAGTGCCTGGTGTTCTTCTTCGCCTCGCTGCCTCTCCACGCTGCTCTTCTCGCCTCGCTGCCGCCGCCTCCCGGGTTAGTGTTAAAGAGCTAGGAAGGTGGGGTTTGTGGCTTAGGAGAGTGTGGATGGGTACAGGGCGGAGAGATGTGACGTTTCCGCTCCCAGTACCCGCCCACACTCTCCTAATCTGGGAGGCAGGGGGCAGCGAGGCGAGAAGAGCAGCGTGGAGCGGCAGCGAGGCGAAGAAGAACACGGGGCACCGGAGCAGCCATCTCTGCAGGTAAGTGGACACCAGGGGGGACTAAGTAGCCAGAGGATTAAAAAAAAATCCTCTGGCTACTTAGTGATTCACTACACAGCGTGGATTCTAACAATTAAAGCGTTCAATTGTTAGATTCCATTCTGTATAGTGAATAGGATTGCTTTTAAAATCCAATCTCCAATTAATCAAAAAATCCCATTGACTTGCATTTGGATTGGAATTGGGATCGAGATCGGCTTCGAATGAAAAATGATCAGAAATCGGATTTTAAAATCGATCCTGAAAAGTCAAAATCGGCTCAACCCCAATCAAGTCTTAAACGTAATATCTACAAATAATAAATATCGGACCTGAACCTGTGGGGCAATCCCCAAACTGATGGTGAAGTGCCTAGGAAGAGACTCAGCCCCAAGATGTGGCCATGTTGGAATTTCACGATCACATGGTGATCATTTAGGATAAAGATGTACATGCAGACCTAAACTTTTTTTTTTCTCTGCCTTCTACGGGGTCTCCTGCTGAGAATATTCTTAAAATGAACCTAAATTGTAGGCTAAAATGTATAAATCAATGGTGGGGAAAATAATAGTAAATTTTGCAATATATTCTATCAGTGGAAAATGCTCATTTCTCCTTCCCCTGCACTGATTGCTGCTTCTCTTCTATCCTCCCAGAGCTGGATAATGTCTCTCTATGAAGAGAGGGGTCTCTATTTCAAGCTACCGCCATGTTTATCTGTCTTCTCTTCCCTCGCCCTCTCCATAGGCTTCAGGGTGTAGCTTAACAGTGACTTCAGAAATCATGATCAGTGCAGGGGAAGGAGGGAAGAAAATAAGAGGAGAAAGAAGCATTTTACTTTAATACAATATATTTTCTATTATGGCCTGTACTAACAATTTATCAACTAACATTTTTAGGGTTGAGTGATTGGGATCAGTACAGATCGGATCACGATCAAGCAAATTACACAATTGCGATTGGGATCGGCTGGAAAATGATCGGAAATTGGATTTTGAAATCTCAAGCCTTCCCACAGAAAAGCATTGACTAGGGTTGAGCGATCGGGATTGGGAAAGATCGGATCCCGATTGGCGATCGAGCAAATTTCACGATCGGGATCGGCTGGAAAATGATCAGAAATCAGATTTTAAAATCAATTGATGAAATCTCAAGATAAGCTCAACCCTAAACATTTTACATATGGATAAATTCCATGGACCAAGCTTTTACATTCTTTGGATGGAAATACAAATTAGACAGCGGCCTGTGATCTGAATGTGGAGAGGGGATCAAGCATTGCGTCAAACATCTCCACTGAAATATGACAGCTTGATCCTTGTTACCCCTGACATGTGCCATTGGGGTAAATTGGAACACCGCCATACACGTGACATGGTGAAATAGGCAGGTCAAGCCAACATTAAAGAGGACCTTTCATGTCCTCGGGAACATGCGGTTTTATATAAGCCAACAGTGCCCTGAATTCAGCGCATCGGCTTTCCCGTTATGTGCCCCGGGGCTGGAGATATTGTTGCAGTTACCGATAGCTCTTCACTTTCAGAAGGGAAAGAAAATCAGAGCCATTTTTTAATTCCAAAAAGTGCCGCACCTGTCCATAGGTTGTTCCCAGTGCGCTCTCACGGAACCTTCCGCACCCTGATTCCGCACCTTACAATTTTCTGCTACGAGTCCACCGAAAATTTTCCAACCCTGCAATGTTGTATCAACTAATACCGGACTAAGACAACAAAACGTTACATTTCCCAATTTGCGGCCAGTCTTCCTGCCAGCGGAGCAACTTTCTCACATACTTTCCTATTCTGCGTTCCGCAAGCTTACATGAATAATAATGCAATCTAACAGTAGGAAAGCGAGTCAACCGCTCCGATGCCAAAATATCCCGTTGCAAAAAATGATTGGTAATGGATTTTATTTGGGCAACTACTGTTCTATTGTCTTAAGCGTTCTCAGACCCAGAACCGAGAGTAAATATTGTAAATTAACATGTTTTCTAGAAGTATTTAGATCTAAGAAATTAATTTTGAAAAGACTTTACTGACAGATGGTTTCATAAGCAATACCAGACTGTAAAATACAGGAACAAAACATATTTTAGGGGGACTGAAGAATTTTTTTTCATGAAAGCTCACAGAGCCGGCCAAATGCTTTTCAGCAAAGACGAGAGCTGCCAGCAACTATAAATGGGGCTGCAAAGTAAGACGGAGGAATGCGGAGTCTAGGAATAACAAGTTCTGCAAGGAGTCGCCTCTTCTTTCTTTCTCTTTTTGGAGGCAATGGGTGGAAATTCAAAAACTTGCTTACCGAATGGTTCCTTATAGAGACATCACGTAAACTGTAGTCATTGTTACATAGTTACATAGTAAATGAAATTGGATGAAGACATCAGTCCATCAAATCCAACCTATAACCCTACAATCCCCTACAGTGTTGATCCAGGAGAAGGCAAAAACCCCATGAGACTCAGGCCAATTGCCCCAATTTAGGGAAAAAATTCCTTCCCGACTCTGCTGGATATTGGGCTTTACGTCTGCCCTTCCAAGGTCTGCTATGAGATGGTGCAGAGGCAGTCATTTTGGATTAAAGGAGTTATCTAGTTTCTAACATTGATGGCCTATCCGTAACACTAGGGGTGAGACAAAAAACTTACTATTAGCTTCAGCAGCATGTTTGTTTGTGTCATGGCCTGTGTATTTCCTTCTCTCATTCAGCTGCTCCCTCCTTACCCTGCCCCTCTCCATACACTATTAGGGAAAGATGTCATTTGCTACTTAAAGGAAAATGACCTATTTTTTTAATCAAGTTTGATGGTAAATATATTCCTAAATGGATCTATGTTTGTTAAATGTCAATGTTATTATCTGGTTTTATAGTAAATTCATAAAAATCCTGAAGTTCTGACTCTAGCTACTAAGCCAAATAATAGGATAAGACTTCCTATTTTTTGCAGGAGAATTCTTTGCAGTAGTCAGAAAACTGATGACTAACGATGAGCGAATAGTAAAATGTTCGAGGTTCGATATTCGTTTCGAGTAGCCCCTCAATATTCGACTACTCGAATCGAATAGCGAACCCTATTATAGTCTATGGGGGGAAATTGCTCGTTTCAGGGGTAGGCAACGTTCGATCAAATTACACTTACCAAGTCCACGAGTGAGGGTCGGGCTGGATCCTCCAAGAAGGCTTCTCCTGGCAGCGTCCCCGCGGCGTCTTCCGGCTCTGAATTCACTCTGCCAGGCATCGGGCCTGGGCAGAGCTGACTGTGCATGCCCGCACTACAAGAAAATGGCCGCTTACAGTCAAAGTGGCCATTTTCTTGTAGCACAGGCATGCGCAGTCGGCTCTGCCCAGGCCCGATGCCTGGCAGAGTGAATTCAGAGCCAGAAGATGCTGCGGGGAAGCTGCACGGAGAA
Source organism: Leptodactylus fuscus (assembly GCF_031893055.1). Lineage (NCBI taxonomy): Eukaryota > Metazoa > Chordata > Amphibia > Anura > Leptodactylidae > Leptodactylus > Leptodactylus fuscus. The sequence goes on along the minus strand of NC_134267.1, from coordinate 12,838,476 downwards.
GACTTCTAAAGGTAGGAGAAGAACCAGCGTTGATTGGCCGACTGTATAGCATTTGGCCAATCAATGCTGGTTCTGCATCAAACTTTTCCATTCAAATAGCGAGTGGTACTAGATCATCTCTACTGACGACCACCGCTTTCTCGTAAACGTAGATAAGATGCAGAATCTACAAGTTGGTGATTTCACAGCTTATCGACCCCCATCCCAGCACAATGACCGCTGCAGAATTCACAGAGCATGCCCTGAAAACTCTGCCGTAGAAGGCATAGCGTCTGCACCAAAGCATTGTGTCTATGGCCCATAGTCACAATCCTCTCCAATGCACTGGGGCTGGTCTGATATCCAGGCATAGATGAGGTTGTAGAATTAAACACGTCATCCTGTCCTGTTGATTGTCGTTGATTTTCAGTGTTGAGTTGACTATAAATAGACAAATGCTAAAGATAATGTGAACTGTGCTGTAGCTTTTATAGTCTTATATCAGATTTACAGCACCCGCCGTGACCCGGGCTCTTGACCCCGGCACTTTATGACTTGTGAACCAGCAGATCTCATCTGTTCACTTGTTACATAGAGAATACTTATGTCTTACTTCTAGATACAGCAGGGCCTAAGGAGGACGCGTATAAGACTTGTCACAGCTGGGCTTCTCCTATAAGTGCACAATTAAAGTATCTTTGATGTCCTCAGGCCTTGTCCTTTCTTCAGAATTGATCTGGATGAATTTCCTCACCATATGGCCTCCTCCTTGCTTGGAGCTCATCATTGGTAAATCATCCAAGATAAAATGCTTCATATTTTCCTGGCAAATCAGACAAATTTTAGGTTTTATTGGATAAGTATTGGCCAAATTATATAATGCAGAGATTATTTTAGGAAGACAGATAGATAGATAGATAGATAGATAGATAGATAGATAGATAGATAGATAGATAGGAGATAGATAGATAGATAGATAGATAGATAGATAGGAGATAGATAGATAGATAGATAGATAGATAGATAGATAGAAGATTAGATAGATAGATAGATAGATAGATAGATAGATAGATAGATAGATAGGAGATAGATAGATAGATAGATAGGAGATAGATAGATAGATAGATAGATAGATAGATAGAAGATTAGATAGATAGATAGATAGATAGATAGATAGATAGGAGATAGGAAATAGATAGATAGATAGATAGATAGATAGATAGGAGATAGATAGATAGATAGATAGATAGATAGATAGATAGGAAATAGATAGATAGATAGATAGATAGATAGGAGATAGATAGATAGATAGATAGATAGATAGATAGATAGATAGATATTAGATAGATAGATAGATAGATAGATAGATAGATGATAGATAGATAGATAGATAGATAGATAGATAGATAGGAGATAGATAGATAGATAGATAGATAGATAGATAGGAGATAGACAGATAGATAGATAGATAGATAGATAGATAGATAGATAGATAGGAGATAGATAGATAGATATTAGATAGATAGATAGATAGATAGATAGATGATAGATAGATAGATAGATAGATATTAGATAGATAGATAGATAGATAGATAGATAGATAGGAGATAGACAGATAGATAGATAGATAGATAGATAGATATTAGATATATAGATAGATAGATAGATAGATAGATAGATAGATAGATGATAGATAGATAGATAGATAGATATTAGATAGATAGATAGATAGATAGATAGATAGATAGATAGATAGGAGATAGATAGATAGGAAATAGATAGATAGATAGATAGATAGATAGATAGGAAATAGATAGATAGATAGATAGATAGATAGATAGATAGATAGATAGATAGGAGATAGATAGATAGATAGATAGATAGATAGATAGATAGGAGATAGATAGATAGATAGATAGATAAGAGATAGACAGACAGATAGATAGATAGATAGATAGATAGATAGGAGATAGATAGATAGATGATAGATAGATAGATAGATAGATAGATAGATATTAGATAGATGATAGATAGATAGATAGATAGATAGATAGATAGGAGATAGATAGATAGATAGATAGATAGATAGGAGATAGACAGATAGATAGATAGATAGATAGATAGATATTAGATAGATAGAAAGATAGATAGATAGATAGGAGATAGATAGATAGATAGATAGATAGATAGGAGATAGACAGATAGATAGAGAGATAGATAGATATTAGATAGATAGATAGATAGATGATAGATAGATAGATAGATAGATAGATAGATAGATAGATAGATATTAGATAGATAGATAGATAGATAGATAGATAGATAGATAGGAGATAGATAGATAGATAGATAGATAGATAGATGATAGACAGATAGATAGATAGATAGATAGATAGATAGATATTAGATAGATAGATAGATAGATAGGAGATAGATAGATAGATAGATAGATAGATAGAAGATAGACAGATAGATAGATAGATAGATATTAGATAGATAGATAGATAGATAGATAGATAGGAGATAGATAGATAGATAGATAGATAGATAGATAGATAGGAGATAGATAGATAGATAGATAGATAGATAGATATGAGATAGATAGATAGATAGATAGATAGATAGATAGATAGATAGATATGAGATAGATAGATAGATAGATAGATAGATAGATAGGAGATAGATAGATAGATAGATAGATAGATAGATAGGAGATAGATAGATAGATAGATAGATAGATAGATAGATAGATAGGAGATAGATAGATAGATAGATAGATAGGAGATAGACAGATAGATAGATAGATAGATAGATAGATAGATATTAGATAGATAGATAGATAGATAGATAGGAGATAGATAGATAGATAGATAGATAGATAGGAGATAGATAGATAGATAGATAGATAGATAGATAGATATGAGATAGATAGATAGATAGATAGATGATAGATAGATAGATAGATAGATAGATAGATAGATAGAAGATAGATAGATGATAGATAGATAGATATGAGATAGATAGATAGATAGATAGATGATAGATAGATAGATAGATAGATAGATAGATAGATAGATAGATAGGAGATAGATAGATAGATAGATAGATAGATAGATAGATAGGAGATAGATAGATAGATAGATAGATAGATAGATAGGAGATAGATAGATAGATAGATAGATAGATAGATAGATAGATAGGAGATAGATAGATAGATAGATAGATAGATGATAGATAGATAGATAGATAGATAGATAGGAGATAGATAGATAGATAGATAGATAGATAGATATGAGATAGATAGATAGGAGATAGATAGATAGATAGATAGATAGATAGATAGATAGGAGATAGATAGACTGCTAGACTGATGCCAATTTCATTCTGACCACTAAAAAGCTTAAAAATAGACAGACACTTACACCTCATTTACATATCAAACAAAATAGACAAGTTTACAATAGAAGATAAGACTTCTATAGAGAACCCCATAGTATGGACCTTAGTCCTTGGTTCTCAGATAGTTGAGTTATATAACAATAATACAGAGACCATTCACATTATGTCGCTGATCATGGCAGAAAAAGTCAAATATTATATATTACTTGCAATAATTAAGAGTTGTGTCTTCCTCTACTGTAATGGAGACACAAGTCTGTTTTTAATGAATGCCTAATTATTCTGATTTCCCTTTAATTTTATGACTTTTTTATATTGCACGTTCTAGAATCGCCTTTTACAATGGCGAGATTGTTACTTTCCACTCTCGTTGAGTATTTCCCTATTAAGACGTTGGATTTGCCTCCCTGTGAGCCCGAGGACACAGATGTGAATGTTCCATCTAATTTCATTGACTCTCTGGGAATATTCCTTTCGCCCCGCGCAGCAGATACGGGGGAATCTTATTTCTCCAGGCTATATACATTGTTATTGCTGGTGCTGCAAATTTTATTGACTTTTTGAACCCACTTCACAAATGCATTTAAGGACTTTCTAATGACGTCTCCCGTCAAGGTCCCCCCCCCCCCCCGGTTTTTGGCATAGAGGGCGATTTAACATCTTCTTTATTATCTCTGCACATATATGAGGTGATGACTGGGACAGGGCCGGAGATAAGGAAACTTCTGGCATTTGGTGAAATCATTTACCCCCATTGTCCTGATGGCTCTGTCTTTAGTGAATCATGTATCTGAGGAGCGGGGTCTTGGCTCGGGGGCAGGGAATGTGGTTTTAATTTAGATATCACTCATTTTATACTGTTATATAAAGGTTATCGGAGAAGGAGAGTCAACGAGACCGAGATTATCAGTGGAGAGTAAATCTAAGCAGGCGGCCCTATGTACATTTGCCAAATTTATCTCTTGTAGATCAAATTTTGGAAAAAAAAAGCCATGCTAATAAATAGAGAACGGCATGAATTATACATCCTAAGGTAACATTATTTATATAGCACCAACCTATTTGATAGTGTTGTACACACAATCGCCTTCACCCCACAGTGGGGCATTGTTCTATGGATCTACATGAGGGGTAATAGTATATATGGGCATTATCAGCTTGTTCATATTACAAAAAATGAACAGTGAAAATCTGATGGGTGAAGAGAAGACTGCACACAGTGAGTAGAGGAGAATCTGCTCTATAGTTGGTTCTCTATCACTCGCAAACAGCCCCAAGTAGATGCAGGACATATATAGAGAAGTACCGGCCTGTAGATGGGGTTAGATGCTTTGACTGTGTAAAAGCTGCCTTTATTATCTTTTTTCCTTCTCTACCTGCTAGTTCCTCTCCTTCCCCTCTCCATAGACTTCCATAGCCATAATTCTGGAGATGGAAAGAGGGATAGAGGTTTGACTATAGCTTTGACTGTAGCAGAAAGGGTCAAAGGAAAAGCTGTCGTTCTTAACTTATTTCCCTCTCTACCTGCTCATTCCTCCCTCTCCCCTCTACATAGACTTCTATAGCCATAATTTAGGAGATGGAAAGAAGGATAGAGATTTAACTAATTTGACGGTGACAGAAAGAGTCAAAAGGAAAAGCTGTCTTTCTTATCTTATTTCCCTATCTACCTGCTCATTCCTCCTTCTCCCCTCTCCATAGACTTCTATCGCCATAATTTAGGTGACGGATAGAGGGATAGGCGTTTAACTGCGTTGACTGTGATAGAAAATGTTAGAATAAAAACGGTCTTTCTTATCTTATTTCCCTATCTACCTGCTCATTCCTCCTTCTCCCCTCTCCATAGACTTCTATCGCCATAATTTAGGTATGGGGGCACTCGTCCACATTAGGGAGAGTGTTCGCCTACATAGGCAGTACGGAGACTTACAAGTCATTCCTGCTCCGCTAGGGATTATGGGTAAAAAATATGCAAATCTAATCTCCTGGATGGAATTAGGAGAACAGAGTGCACTCTGTACACCACCCTATAGAGGGCAGCATCCTTAACATCATGAACGACTATGCTGAGGATGGCCCAATAGGCCGAAACAGCGCTGTCCATAGTTGGGAATCTGGTCCTTTTGGGACAGAAATACTGATTTAGCAATTAAATCCACATTATGATTAAAAGACTTTATAACTGAGTCGTTCATGATGTTAAGGATGCTGCCCTCTACAGGGTGGTGTACAGAGTGCACTCTGTTCTCCTAATCCCATCCAGGAGACTAGATTTGCATATTTTTTACCCATAATTTAGGTGACGGATAGAGGGATAGGCGTTTAACTGCTTTGACTGTGATAGAAAATGTTAGAATAAAAACTGTCTTTCTTATCTTATTTCCCTATCTACCTGCTTATTTCTCCCCCTCTCCATAGACTTCTATAGCCATCACTTAGGAGATAGAGCAGTGATTTTCACAGTAAAACTCACATTAACAGAAAAAGGGGTAGCAGGGAAACATCCTGAAAATATCAGAAAGAGACAATTCTTATCTTAATTCTGAATATTACAAATTGTCTTACAATCGCCTGTATTATTCATTTATGCAAATTTTGTTGAAACAACAGTGGCTATTTGAATCTCTTTAAAATAACATTGGGTTCTAGCGCCACCTGTTGGAAAACGGTTAACCTTTAAGTCAAAGTCCAACTCTTTAAAGAGACCAAGCCAGTCACGTATCTACCGATAGCTGTTTCGAGGTGCGGACCACCTATCAATTTAGAGTAGAGTACAGGTTGGCTGGCCGAGAGACATTTTAAGGGTATCTGAGTAGCAATGTTTCTTCTTGGGAATCGAACTATGTCGGTATAACCGAAGGAGAAACTTTACCCCCTAGATGGAAATGTAGTGGCAGCGTTTCAGACGGACAGTTGTCCATACACGATGGCTCCAGTGCACCAGAGTGGAAGCTGCTCTTACAATGTTGCTCTGCTCATGTTCATAGTTTGGGGTCTGGAGTGAGGGAGCCATTCTTATGCCCACACATCCTAATTTTATATGTGCTGGGGTTTTATTCAAGAGACAACTACCTTAAGAGAATAAATGCAGAGCTACTTATCAAATTTTTTGTTCCTGTTCCCCATAGGGAGACTCCGAGATCATAATGGTAAGGCCACTCCACCTCAATGGTTGCTGAGCTGAAAACATCTTCTCTCTATGTTGGGCATTCACATTGGTGTATAGAATGTAGTAAATACATTTTTACACTTCTCCTTGAGGATATGTCAATTGATATAAGGAGTCTTACAGGCAGTATACTACAGCATTGCCTCCAGGAAGAAGACAAATATTTAATGCCCTCAATAGGTACATGAGATGGGTGACTATGTGATAGTAATTTCTTGAATATTTGCAAGATTGGACTCCCATTTTTGTGTAATCATCCGACATTAGGGGAGGAACGATAGAAATAATCATATTGACTTTCCTTGACCTTTCTTGGGCTCTCTCGCGGCATCTAGTTTATTCTCCTGGAAATTTTCCGGCCTCTTCTGGCTTCCTGGGTGACGTCAATGGCCTCAGGACTGCTGAGACCTTACAGGAGGTGTATCAATGTCATGATCCATCGCCCTGATGTCACCCTGGAGGCTGGAAGACGTAAGAAGATGCCCGGAAGAGAACACTAAATAGTGCGTGAGAGCACAAGAAGGTTAGAAGAGGTGACACAATACAACGTACCATACAATGATATCTGGAGAGAACCTCAAACATCTTGAGTTAGGGCCAAACCCAAAATTTTGGAATCAAATTCAGCTCTTTACAAACCACTGTTTTCATGTCTAGAAGTTACATTGTAACCAAACTAGAGTTCTCTCCAACAGTGTCTAGTAGGGTTGAGCCGATCTTGAGATTTCAGGATCGATTTTAAAATCCAATTTCCGATCATTTTCCAGCCGATCGCGATCGTGAAATTTGCTCAATCGCTGATCGGAATCCAATCTTTTCCAATCCCGATTGCTCAATTCTAATATCTACCTTTTATAGGAGACACTTGTTTGGTTAAAATCCTGACTTTCAGGTTAGCTATCTATTGCATACCAATTTCTTTTTTTTTTTTTTTTTTTTTTTGGAGAGGAGTTCATTTTTATACATTAATTTTTTCACAAGTAGGAGTTTAATCTTTTTATATATAGCGCTGCGTGGAATTCAACCATAGAGCTACGACTTGACTGTAAAGCTCCTTATCGACCACCATAAGAGACGCAATGACTAAAGTGGAACTGTTTCTGTAAAAAAAACTACCTAGATTCTTGTAATCTCAAAAAAATTGATGTGATTTTAAGTAAAAAAAAATACACCCCTGAAAATACTGAGAAAAAAGTATAAAAACATCCTAGACCCCTACAGTAAATTCACCAAAAATCCCATGAAGACCAGCAGAGCGGAGGCCGGGAGGCTTTGCATTGCTTTGTGGTTCACCGGTTGACAGAAGTCAATTACGTTCCACTTCCGTCCCAGTATAATCACTGGGTTTCAAAAAGTGTCAAAACAATAACGTCAATGAAATGGTTTCGCTGACAGTTGGGATTAGTGTTTAGCCATTCCCAATACCCTGCAGCCAAATTCAGACATAAACAGACCGCCCCGTCCGAGACAGGCACATGTTCATATCACATGGTCAGCAGAAATGTAAAATGTGTTACGGTGGCCGATGCAAATGTATTTTTTCTAATATTGCAACATTTATAAAAAGAAAATTAGATACAATGTATGATATTTGGGATTCCAATGGAAATTCTGACAAAGGGTTTCTAATTTAGGAAGGAATATGAGAAGTAAATACAGTATGGACATTGTCAGGGGCCACTATGGTATGAAGGGGGGGTCTACAGCTCAGGTTGGCACCTAACCCTTCCCCCATGGGCAATGTAGATCAATGCAGGGTTCCCTATCTCCAATACGCTTCAGCAACTATTGTGTATTGTCTTTTATACAATATGACTATTCCCAAAACATTCCGTTTAGAACATTTTGGAAAGTTATGTTCTTAAAGGGGTTGTCTGGCCAAAAAAATTATTCTTTAAACAGGCAAAATAAAAAAAAAAATCATAGTTATCTGTCTCTGATTCCTCAGTGTCCTCCCAACACGGTCCACGTCTTCTCCAAAGAGAAATTCCTTGATGGCTATGATGTCCCACAGTCAATCAGCGGCTTCAGTAGGACGTCACAGGTAGTAACATCCCATGTCCTTTGCTGAGGCCACTCAATGGTCCAGTGGTCGTGTGTGGCTTGAACTTCCGCCAGAAGACAAGCCTTAGGGTGGGTTTACAACAGCGCCCGGTTTCTGCTTTAGGCATTCTGTTGGGTTCCGTCTCCTGCCCTGAGAAACTGGACAGGGGACGGAAACCCGCCGGTCAGTTTTCAAACCCATTCACTTGAATGGGTTTGCCAAGTGGCCACCTGTGTGCATCTTCTGCCTCTCCGTGGCAAATCTGTTTTCTTTAACCGGACACAACGTCGGATATGCAGGACCAGTGGTGTAACTAGGAATGGCGGGGCCCCGTGGCGAACTTTTGACATGGGGCCCCCCCGACACCGAAGATCTCGACCGAGTCCCTCCTACGCATTTCTGCGCGCTCTATTATGTTCCATAGTGACCCCTGCACACAGTATTATACCCAATAGTGGCCCCTACAGGACTAAATACTGTCACGTCACCCGCTGACCGCTATACCAGGACAAATTGTGGATAAAAAATCTGGTCATGTGCATTACAATTTAGTAACTCCATGTGCCTCATATTAATAGCAGTTAACTCCATCATCTCCCTCACATTAACCCCTGTGTGCCTCGCCATAAGAGTTACTGATATGTGAGAGACATGGAGGTAATAATAAAGTATCTTCATTATTATTACCCCCATATGTCTCACATATCAGTAACTCTTATGGTGAGGCACACAGGGGTTAATGTGAGGGAGATGATGCCGTTAACTGCTATTAATATGAGGCACATGGAGTTACTAAAACACAAGTAATCACTCCATATGCCTGACATTAATAAGTAACCCCAGTACGTACCTGTGTAGCTTTAGTTTCACTTTCCTTCTTCCTTTCTTCTTCCTCCAGTGCAGACGGCAGGAGCTCGGCAGGGATAAGCCCCGCCTCCTTCGCTCATTGGTGGGCAGAGGACAGCAGAGAAAGGGAGGGGGGAGAGAGGGGGAGCGTCCTGAAGCGCTGACAGGAGCCAGAGCTGCAGCTCCTGTGTCTCAGCCGTTGCTGCAGCTTCGGGGCCCCCTGTTGGTGGAAAGTATTCCACCAACAGGGGGCCCCGATCATTATACTCGGGGGTCCAAAAAGACCTCCGAGAATAATGATAGCAGCGGTAGCAGCTGTCACCGGGCCCCTAATGTCCCGGGCCCTGTGGCAGCTGCTACCGCTGCTATGGTGGTAGTTATGCCACTGTGCAGGACTTTGTGTCCGTGGAGAGGCAGAAGACGCACATGGGTGGTCACTTGGCAAACCCATTCAAGTGAATGGGTTTGAAAACTGACCGCCGGGTTTCTGTCCCCTGTCCAGTTTCTCGGGGCAGAAGTTGGAAACCGGTCAGAATGGCTAAAGTGGAGACCGAGCGCTGGTGTGAACCCTTCCTGGTCTGTGTTGTAAGTTTACAGATGCCATTCACAGACCTAAGGTCAGAGGTGACAAAACCAAAGGAATTTCCACGAGAAGTGACCACGAGTAATTAACAATGCAATCATCAGGTCCAGTAAGATAATATTTCCCTCTTGAACACGTCATAAACATCACATATATACACACATCAGCAACACAATTCCACTGACGTGTACATACAGGGCCTTTTATTACAACCAATAATCCCCATAAGACGGTAGACTATTATATTAACCCTTTCCTGGTCATCAGCTCTTACACAAGTCCACGGATACAATTTGCACCGCCGTTAATGATCTTCCTCCATTCCATCCCCCCGTCCATATCAGCTCCGAGATCTTTACAGGCTAATATAAATACAATCCCCATATTAATAAATCCGGCTGCTCGGTATCCAGCAGAGAAATATGTCGGCTTGATATCTGTTGAAATGTATGACAAGTCAGAGTAAATTTCTGGAAGGTCCGTGCTCGCCGCCTTGTTGTTTTAGGTGTTCTTTCGGGATCTTTTCTCACTGGCTCGATGCCTCCTTGTGAAATCATTCAATACTATTCTTCTTAGGAGCGATATTTATGGGAAGACGGTTCCTCCTAGACTTTTTGTGGTTAGCGTTGTGATATTGTAATATTTTCTGATTAGCTCAGTATGGATTGCCGACTTTAGAGTTGGAGCCTCGGACTCCGGACCGTCATCTGATTAAAGCATGGTGCCTTGTATTGTCCCTGACATTTATTACCCAGCCTTCATATATCACGCCGTGGCCCGATGCATTCTGACTAGTTCTGATCCTTAGCCATCCAGGCCACAAGAGGGAGCAATTTATGAGCACAGTACACCCTGGGAAATGTTTCCATTAACCGAAGCCAGATGTTGACTTGTCACTAGTTAATTCATCATTTTTAGACAATAAATACATTTTTGGAACACGCACGTACTTACCGAATCTTGTTTATTTTTATGGGAAACCTGTTCATATTAAAAGTGTTCCCACCTTTGTACCCCTTTAATTTATTGGTGGGTGCGGGGCCCCCTCTGCACCTTCTGTAAAAAATATTGTTCTCATTTTTAGCACTTTTCCTAACCGTTCATTTGGCTTTGTTCAGACCTATGAATTATAGATCTGTGTGGTTAGACGTATATTTAGTGTCAAGACTGGGATATGATCCAGTAAGGGGAAAGCACAAAATTTTTTTTCCCCTGATTCTGTTTTTGGCACTGGGTATACAGGCCCTATATTGATAGGAATAGAATGCAAGTATACGTATACCGTCATAACCCGCACGATGGATCGTATCATGTTTGCAGAGATTTGGTGTTACTGCCAAAAACCAACATGTCAACCCAGATAGATAGGTTAGGCTCACCGAAATCCAATGGCGTTTCCCATTGTGAATTGCTGCCCCATTTTTGTCAGATATTTGGGGAAACATAAGTGTTGACTCTTATGTCTTTGGAGCAATGGCAACATCTTCCATATTGCCAAAAATTGCAAGCAATAAACACAATGGGAGAACCCTGTTTGATTCAGGTGACCCTAACCTGTCTATCTGAGGGATGGGTTGATATTTTGGGTTCCTTTAATGGTCAAGGGGGTAAAAACGACAACATCCTTCATCCCTAAAGAATCTCCTGTATTCATTATTGGACGCACAATTTTGCACAAAGCCAAGGGTCATTGACTATTGCATTAAGAACGTGCCATACAGTATGGTGGCATGGTTTTTGGCCATAGTGCATCCACCCAGAAGCCATGGGACCTTACCTGAACGTGACATGACTGTGACAATTGGTTTCTTTAACTACTTGCAGACATCCATGGAGTATATACTGTATATGTCTGGGTGGTCAATCTCTGCAGAAGTCACCTCTCAATGCTGCCCAGACCCCCAAAGAGAACGCAGGATTAATCCATCCATCTGCTTTATCCATCACTGTATATACAGTGTTCAATGACCACTGAGTATACAGCTATGAAACCCGTCATGTAGCTTACTCCAATCCCAGTGATCGCATGATCATCAGGTGGAACTGTGGGAATTGCTTGGTCCAAACCAGTGGAAATGTGCCCAAGGGGTTTATTATGGCTTGGGGGGGCCGTAGTCCGTTCAAGGAGTCCATATGGGGACCACCCGAATGGAATACCAAATGCATTTGCAAGCACTGTACAGTAAAAGCACACGGACCCCATACACTATCATGGATCCGTGTGCTTACTGCCAGATCTCCGCACAGAATATGCGGACAGGAAAGTACTTCACAATCTACTTTCCTGTCCACATGTTCAGTGCGGAGATCTGGCGATAAGCACACGGACCCCATTATAATCTGTGGGGTCCATGCGCTTTTACTGCACAGCATTTGCAAATGCGTTTGGTATTCCGTCCATGTGAACTCCCCGAATGGATTAGCAAACGCAGATGTGAACAAGAGGTCAGACCCAGCCCACGGCCATAGTTCCGATGCTGCAATTGCGCGCATGCTCAGTCAACTCTACTAGTGTCTCACTGGCAGAGCCAACTGCGCAGGCGTCAGAGGTGACGCTGAAGAAAGAAGGGGAGGATCCAGCAGAAGATGGAGGCGTCGCTGGAGCCAGTTCTCGAGCAGCAGTGGGGACGCCGCCATTGCATTTTCAGCGCTGGGGCCCGCCCCCATTGCTGCGAGAGAACTAATTTGCATACCGGTAAAAAACGGTATTTCTAAGGAACGGCGCGGCGGAAATCATATCTAAAGGTAAGAGACGAATAGACTTTCTAAAGGCTACTCCGACGTCTTATCCACAAAAAAAGGGTTTTAATGGTAGAATCCCCTTAATATACACAGTGTAAAAATAGCAAACATGCCGAAGAAGATCTGTACTCAGCATATTAATGATACTGGGATGTTTTCAGAGGTCATACACCTCCGGGGAGTCGTCTAAAACTTGGCGATGTCCAGTCAAATTAGGTAACACATAAACCATAATCTCAGGGTGATCATCATAAATTCACACAGCAGTACAATACAATGAAATGATCTAGAGTTCATCTGCCGTTACCAACTGTCTTTGTAAAATTCTGCCCTTAAAGGGGTTTACTCACAAATTTAGAAAAAACATCCTATGACAACAAACTACCCCCTGCGATCAACTGTGATGTGTTAGGAAACTTGGCAGTAAGTCTTTGGTTTGCCCACAGTGCCACCACAGGGGAAATTAAGAATTACATGGTGTCCTATAAGATCAGGCAATGTAGGACAGGACTGGTCCTCCAAAGCAAGAGACGCTCTTGTAACCACTCTCCACTCTGGCCAAGAGATGCAAATCCTGAACAAGGGACCTGTATATATGAAAATCTATGTAAACTAGACAATTTTATAATAGAAAGGTATCATACATGCCAATTCAACTGGAAGGGAGACAGGATGCCCAAGTTCTCCGCAAGTAGACCTCCCACAGTTAAAAGCAGGTCTGCCAACTAAAAGTTTTGTGGGAATTTTTTTGTAGAAAACAAGGGACAGATGATAAACGAAGGTCGGCCCAAGGTACCCCAGACCCGATACGGCTAAAGGGCACACTTGAAGGGGTATTCCCATGACTCTTGTTCTGTGCTCTCTTCACTTCCTGGATTTCTCGGCACATTGGTGGGCGGGGTTTCCTTTGCTCTACTATCTGCTATGTTTGCAGTCAGTAATGAGGGATTGGTTGTAAATGCATTACCACAGTATGATGCTGATGTGGAAACTGATGTAGAGCTGTATTTGAGTCAGCTTGCATTAGATACAGATGTAACGGACTCCTTATCTCAGCCCTTATCAGCCAAATTCAATTAAACCGGCTGATAAGTGGAAAAGCTGAAGATTAGACAGCACAGTAATCCCGGAGCTCTCACCTCCACCCTCCCCTATCTGAGGAGCTCCGTTGCTTGTCAGCCCCTTCCTCCCTCCCTGAGAGCAGGCAGCTATGTCACTTGCGAAATGAGCAGATAAGCTCAGTGGCCATAGAAACGCAGTGTCAACAATGAAGTGAATAAATTAAGATAGCAGCCAAACAAAGCAGTTTTGATAAAGCAATGTATTTAGGAAAAACATAAACTAGCAGTATAGATAGGATCCTTGTGATGGGACAACCCCTTTAAATTACAGATATTGCCTAATACTCAATGTAGTAGAGAATGCCAGACCTCTGTGTTCCTCCATATGCAATCAGAGACAAGTGGGGAGGGGGTACAGATATAGGCTATGGACGGCATATTAGTACATATACATGAGCCATAAGATTCCGAGACAATGCATGTTGCCACCACAAGATCCGGTCTGGTGGTTACAATGTTGGCACCATAACGGAGTGATCTATGGCTTGGCTGAACGTGACCTAAAACTACTTAAAAATTTGCGTAAATTTTCACATAGAGATCTCTAAGGTCTTTCCTTTCGTTGTGTTATATTTAGAGTTTTCCTACTTTCTATACCTGAAGTCCGACGACGGAGAAAAAACCGTGAAAGGTCCTGAGTAAACATACAATGGATTCCCCGGCCACTTCTAATAGATTTCTGCTTCCTTCAGTCAACAGTTCCCTAAAAAATGTCTAATAGTCAATGTCCAAAGTTATATTATTCTGCACGTGACCTGTGACATTGATTACCGCTAATACTATGTATTTAAAGACACAGAACGCTTGATGAGCGGGATAATGTTCCTTTAAATGGTATCGCAGGTTGACAGGTCTTTATAAATGTGAGGCCCACATGTACGCTGCAGATGTAAACCACATGGACTAAGATTTTGGCAATAGTTTCTACTCTCAGTAACATCTGAGGTCTTCCAGGTTTCTCAGCTAGCAATTTATCAGCCGTACAGTACATTTCATCACTTGTTTTAATTAGGTCGAGAGAAATAGTGGAAAATTGTTCTCCGGTGCTCTACGAAGGATATACAGAGACCTGTTATTGCATGTGCGCCTAGATATTGCCCCAAATGCCCCATGTAAAAATATGGGCTTCAAAAATTCCAGCCAGACTTTGTAGAGTCCAGAATGTAGGGATGTATCGTAAAGGGCGGTAAGTGAAGAGGAATTCCACCTCCGGTTTCTTGGCACGAGATACCGATGCTGGGGGTGCTGCTACAAAGTCTGTCCCCTGACTTAAAATAATGGAGCAAAAACTGCCATGGCTTTGGGGGCAGAATCTGATGTAGATTCGGGGACGGAATCTGCCCCCAAATCCCTGGCAAATTCCTCCATGTGAACTTAACCTAAGGCCAGGTTCAGATAGGGTTTTTTGGGATGGATTTTGACGCGGAATCTACATCAGAATCCGGTTCAAAAAACAGTCATCTTCTTTTTCCGCGAGCGGGAACAAACATGCCCATTCTTCAGGAGAATTCCACCACAGACGTCCACCTTGCGACACTCCCTCCCGACTAGGCCCATTCATTTGGGCCTAATCCGGAGCGGAATGCCACGACTGGATGCCGATGCACTGTATGCCCTACACCGGCATCCAGTTGCGACTAGCAGTTTTTTGGACCGGATACTTAGGTGGCCACCGCATCAAAATCCGAAAAGAAAAGAAACCTTGTCTGAACCCGGCCTAACTAGGTATTTCCATTTAGGATTACAAGACATCCAGGTGACAAGTTAATGACCTTCGCACAGTGCCGCACCTCTCATGAGGCGACCTGAAGCAACCGCTTCAGGCGGCGCTATGCCAGGGCCCCGGGGGGGGCGGCATTTTTGCTGACCTAAGCCAGTCCAGGACAAGCTGTCCTGGACTGGCTTAGTGTCACCGCCTCGACAGCCCGGCACGGGAAGCGAGTGGTGGATTGGGGAGGCCCTGTGGATGCAGCGCTGCTCCAGCGGCCTCCCCTCACGCTTATCAGAGAGCAGCTCCTCTCCCTGCCCCCTCCTCTCCGCCCCACCCTCTCTGCTCCGCCCCCTCCTCCCGGGGTGGGGCTTTCTGTCGTCCGCCTCAGGCTGAAAAAAAAGCTAGGTTCACCCCTGCCTTCGCAGAGCTAGAAATGGAAGGAATTATGGACGTCGTTCAGCTTAAGCAAAAGTAGAGAATTAAATTGAATAGAATTTTTGACCTTTGCCAAATTTTTGAATTCTGTCAATATTAAAGTTGGTTCTACAGATGGAAGAATTGAGTCATCGGATACAAGACCATTATTTTTTTTTTTTTGTTCCACTTTGAGATTTTTCAGAAAGTTAACACAAAAAGTTCCAATAGCCCAAAAAATAAGTCACCAAAAATAAACATGAAAAATAAAAAAAATTGGAAAAAAGTCAACGTAGACAGAACACCCAAAAAAGGTCGCTGTTGGAAATTGAAATAGAAAAATTATAATTACCGTCCTACAAAATATCTTGTCTTCCCTGCCGCCAGTCCCGTTTAGCGTACAAGGTGATATCAAGAGGTTGTGAAAGTCAATGAGCACACTGCATACACATACAGAAATAACAGGGCAATGCCACGATTGATATCCATGGTCCGAGTATATGCCCACATGTGCATGTATGGATCCATGAGCAGAGTTTTTGCACAAACTTTTTTGCCTTTTATGCCGCCCCCTCACCACTTTCCTGAAAAGGTTCATGGCAGGGGCATGATGTGAGCTCTGACTCTATAAGATTTATTGGGAGGAATTTAACTAATCTTTCTACACATTTTCTGGTGTAGCGGGATGATATTGGGGGTGCACATTTGACGCAAGGTCCTTTCTAGTGCCC
The DNA here is from genome assembly GCF_031893055.1 of Leptodactylus fuscus. Lineage (NCBI taxonomy): Eukaryota > Metazoa > Chordata > Amphibia > Anura > Leptodactylidae > Leptodactylus > Leptodactylus fuscus. Next base: position 12,821,737 of record NC_134267.1, on the reverse strand, counting down.
AACATGCCAACATGCCCACCAACCCCCATTTTTTTTGCCTCACTTGCCATATTGTGTAGATGGTGATGCCTTGACCGCAATACTCATTATAACTCAGGTACTAAGAAGGTGCTGTTGAGTCTAACAAGAGCCAGCGTAGTCCCAATGGTGACAATTGGTTTGAATGGTCCCAAGCACTCAAAACACCCCGGTCCTGAATTGCTTAAGCAACTTTACGTTGGAGAATTAGCAGCATAGTCCTAAGAGGACACGCACTTTAATAATTCTGAGTCAGACAGCTCAGACATATTGGTTTACATTGGTCAGCTGCCTCCTAGTCCCGAAGTGTTGAAGAGCGTAGAACACGTGATCTATTAATCTACAGTATCATCAATAATAATATGGTCACGACCTGCGTCCGCCGTAGACTACCAGTATTGTAAATGGAATCAGACATCTAACCATGATAAATCACCTAAACCTGCAGAACAGGCTGAAGGAAACTTCCACAAAGTATCTCTTGCCGTTCTTCTCTTTGGCCAGACGTTGACTTTCATTAGATGGTGCACACAGCCGCACACAGTCACAGCCCACGGGACGACGTTTCATTGCTGAACCCATCTGTCTTCTTATTCTGTGCCGAAGGATCTGCTTTTGAACAACTTTAAGTGCAAAGTGCACACACAATAGACTTTAGGTTTAGCCTCCTTTAACGTGTTGCGCTGTATTCTGAACTCTATTGGTTGCTATTACAAGCAGACGAGTTTCTGGCTTCTATAAACACAGTATATAAGACTTGGTTGAGGCTATCGTGGCCCTGGCTACAAATCTTCAAAATAATTGAGAAGCTTGTAGATTTCAGCTCTGAAGCCAACTGAATTGTTAATGGAGTTCTGGACAAGCTGTCACACAACATCTCCTCATTGCAACACCACAGGGAAGAGGAAGAGCGCCAATTGGCCATACAAAGTCTATAGGACCTGCCAAGATAGCCAAACCATGTACTCAGCTATATCTCTCAGTCCAATAGACTCTGAAGGTAATGACAGTATACAGAACGGAGCACCAGTCCATTAAAGCTCCATTCCTATGACTGGTAGGATAACCCCCCCCCCCCCCTATCCCTGTTCCCGCTTGGGATCAGAAATTTAACGGCAAAGCTTGGGACACGGGCTTACTGCCAGACATAGTTTAGTGGCTATGAATGGTACTGCAGCTGTGTCCTATCAACTGGAATGGGAGCGAGCTGCAGTAACAAGGCACGGCCACCACACAATGTATGGAGTTGAGCCTGCATCTGATTTGCTGTGACCCCTTCAATTGATGGGGGTACCAGGAGATGGACCACCACTTAACAACTTGCACATATGACGGTACCAGGAACTGTCCAAAATAATATCTTATAGAAAGTCCAGGCAACAGAGTTACTGAGTATTAGAGTCTTAGGCTAGGTTCACATGACGGAAAATTGAGAGAAATTTGAGGGTGTCTTCCACTGAAGATTCCTCTCCAAATTCCATCCCTGTCTCTCTCGAGGCACAATTGAGCTAATTTGTCTAAGCCTTGCGTCCTGGATTCTGAGGCTGAATTCGCACAAGATCCAGCATGATGGTTCTCTTTTCCTCGTCCTTGCTGCCTCCCATTGAAAACACAATCAGCTGCAAGTTCCGATGTGCGACCCTAGCCGAAAGCTGACCAAATACTTCCAATAACTGCTGGCAAGAAGCTCGATAGATATCCCAACCCCCCGTATACAAATAAACGCTCGTGTGCAGGTGTTTTCAATGGGGAGAAGAGAATAAACTGCTGCCAGACTTCTCTGGTGGTGGTTTATCTCCCTCGAGAAGAAAGTGATTAAGTATGTTGAAGTCCAACATCCTCAATTCTTCTTTCCCCCAACATCTGGAGTCAAGGGAGAAGTTGGAGGCCCCAATACACATTAGATGGACAGCCATGTAATGTGTATGGCCGGCTTTACACCTTCTAAATAATATTGCTACTAAATGTCCTGGTAGCGAAGTGTCATGTGTAGCATTCAGATCTTGATATGTGATAGAAATATTTATTCTATTATTTTATTAATTTGAGTGTTTGATATAAGATTTCATAGTCTGACTTGCCATAAGAGTAAATTTGAGTATGATGACCATCTAGGACCTTTACAAATGCCAATACATTAAGCTCCAGCACCAAACTTCCAGTTGAGGTGGCCACAAAGATGGAGTTGTATCCCAAAGAGAGGTCTATAAGTCTACAACTGAGAAGGTCCATTCATTCTTGGTGAAGAATACTTACCAACTATACATAGTTACTTAGTAGATGAGGTTGGATAAAGACATCGGTCCATCAAGTCCAACCTACAACTCTACAATGTTGATCCAGGGGAAGGCAAAAAACCCCATGAGGATTATGCCAATTGTCCCATTTCAGGGGAAAAATTTCCTTCCCAACTGGAATAATTTTGAGAAAACATACTTGAGTAAAGTCAAAGATCCAACCAATAGTGAGCAGATAGATAAATTGGAACATCAACAGTCAAATTGTTGGCTTCAACCAGTAGAGAACCTTTGTATATCCTGTCCAGAAAGGCAATAACAATGGACATGAGTTTGCTCCTGACCTAGTAGAGTGGTGGCCGCTTTGTTGTACCCACCACCAGCTTTTATTGGTCAAGCCGCTTGTTTCTTCTTCATACCCAAGCCAACCAGTCTAAACGACCTACTAGAAACATATTAGCAAATTTCGAGACTCATCGAACAATGTCGAATCCACACAACATCCCACTTTCATGTCATATTAGGACATTTGACATCTAAGCTTTTACTGAAGTCTACGTACATAGTAAATCTACTCCACCGAGTGGAGTTGGGAGTCTCCACGGTCACTATAGTTTATTTTAACCTTTGTCCATCTGCTCCTCCAGAACATTTGTTTCTGCTTTATAGAAGGTGGCACTAAAATACCTTTCAACGAATCTTGACCTTAAAAGCCCCGTGAGGTGTTTAGCTGGTCTGTGGCAGCTCTCCAATTCCTAACACATTCTTTCTCACTCTCAGAACAAAAAACCCTCCACCCGACGCTCCGACCAAACAGAACTAATGATGGATAGACACAAATAAACAATCATTTTATATGTTTATAGCCGCACAACAGTTTGCACATTACAAGGGGATGCATCACAAAGCGTCTGCCCTCCAGAAGAACGAATCCCATCTGGAATTCCATTTTCCACGATGAAAAGATAGCCTCAATCAATTTTTAATAAAATAAACACAAATTAGAAATTCTTTTCAGAAGATGATTGGGCAACCTGACGGATCTGTAATAGACAATGATGCATAATTCACGACCATAACAGATTGAACCTACAAAACAAAGCACAAATAATTTATAAGTTCAGTTATGTAATGAATATGGGCGGAATACAAAGTGTCAAAGGAAATAGTCACATCGTTGTTGGGTTTGGAAGACCTTATGGGTCCCTTTCCAATGAACCAATAGTAAGGTTCTTGTTCCGGAGAACTGGGACTAAAAGGGGTTAGCCAGATTCGGCTGTTATGTAGGGTTCTAGTAGAAGAGGGCAACATGGTGGCTTAGTGGTTAGCAATGGGTTCGAATCCAGCCGAGGACGACATCTGCAAGAACTTTGTATGTTCTCCCCATGTTTGATAAGGAATTTATATTGTGAGTAGAGATGAACAAACACTAAAATGTCCGAGGTTCGAAATCCGATTTGAACAGCCGCACACTGTTCGACTGTTCGAACGGATTTCGAACCCCATTATAGTCTATGGGGGGAAATGCTTGTTTCAGGGGTACACAAAATTCGATAATATTATGCTTACCAAGTCCACGAGTGTAGGTCGGGCTGGATTCTCCTTGAAGTCTTCTCCCGGCGCAGCATCCCCGCGGCGTCTTCAGGCTGGAATTCACTCTGCCTAGGCATCGACGCCTGAGCAGAGCCGACTGCACATGTGAGGGCATGCCCACGCATGCGCAGTCGGCTCTGCCTAGGCCGGATGCCTAGGCAGAGTGAATTCCAGCCGAAAGACGCCGCGGGGACACTGCATGGAGAAGATTTCTAAAGGTAAGAGAAGAACCAGTGTTGATTGGTAGAATGTATAGCATTTTGCCACTCAACGCTGGTTCTCCATTGAACCTTAAACTTCGAACAGCTAGTAGTGTTCGATCGAATACGAGTATTTCGAGTACTGTAGTATTCGATCGAACACCTACTTGATCGAACACTACTCGCTCATCTCTAATTGTGAGCCCTACTTGCCAATATCTCAAGAAAGAGCTGTGGAATATGATGGGGCTATAATAAGTAAAATAGGGGGCACATCATTTTGCACACTATAATTTGATTATATAACAGCCCAAATAGATATGTCCTTTCTTACCTTTCCTCTTGGCTTCACCTATCCAGAGATGATTGGCATGAGATAACCAGCTTTGAAAAAAAATATGATTTTACGATACTCTGTTGGGAGTTGTTTTTTCTATATGTAGCCGTGTAGGGCCATGAAGAAACCAAGTAACAAGTCCAGCAACTCGGTAAACCAGATATAAAATAAAATATAACTCTTATAATAATCATAAAAAGATTATAAAAAAGGAGGTAAACTCTATGTAGGGCCACCCAGTAGTTGAGAAGTGAATTGTGGCCGGTTAGAGCTTTCTAGCATGTTGTAACAATGTATTGAATTTGTCTCGTGAGAATTTATAATCATTAAGGAGGTCCTCTCCCCTCCTCAACCAACTCGGGTTTGCCGTATCCCTTAATAGCCATCGCTCCACTGATTTTGGCACAGTTGGAATTTTTTTCCTAGCCCCCACCATTCATAAGTAATCGGTGAAGTTAGTTTTGGTGCTAGTTAGACTCCCTGCTGTCCAGTGGGAGCAGGAAAGGGGTGTGATTCGGAACTCTGACATTGTCCGCCTCTGATTGGACAGTGTGAAAGACCATAGAATCCCGACCCTTTGCCTGACACGACTCAATTGACAGTATAAGGCACCAAAACTAAATGCACTGATGGCTCAGGAAGGGTAGGGGCTAGCGAAAAAATTCCAACTGTGCTGGAATCAGTGGAGCAGCGCCTATTAATTCGTGCAAGGAACTGGAGTTGGTGGAATATAAAAGGGAACAGATAGAAGGAGCCCTATTACTACTTCTACTACTACAGACACGATGCATGATCCTGACCTCATCCTTTGACCTTTAGCGTTGCGGCGGTTTTGTGATATTCCCATATAAGTAAACTGTATACCTATTCGGCCTCGTGAGCACAACCTCTTGATGGATATGAATCTAGTTCTTTATGAGATTACGAAAGAATCAGGGACATGGACCGAGAATAGAGAAGCGAGTAGGGAATATGTAGATTTTCCTTTCGCCTACATCCAAGGAAGTGACCATGAATCTTTTGGTCTGTCACTTTATAGAGTAACAACTGCTTAATGTCAAAAAGATGGAAAATGCAGGGGGACACCCTATAAAATCGGAGTCACGGGACAAAAAGACTAGGAAACACTGGCAGAGCCTTTCAAATAAGTAGCCGCTTTGTAAATCCCATAAATCTTTAAATCTCCGGGACAAGCCAAAAAGAATAAGCTTATCCTAAGAATATCAAGAATGTATGGGATTTATTAGCCAGCTGCAGGTCTCGAAAAAAAAAATCCAATTTTCTCATTGAATAATATGTAAAAATTTATAATCGCGAGCCCTGGAACGTTACCATTTTGTGTCTGAGGCTTCTATCCTAATCTATATGTCTCTGTGGTAACAGACTGCAAACAAACCCCGTGTGTAGTCTGATTGGGCGGTCATGAATTACTAGATTGAAGTTGTTTTTCAGAATTAACTTGTACTTGTTTATTTCAATAACATGAGGAGTTTTTGAAGCGGAAAAGGCGGATCCAGCACAAAGGAGAAGTATAAGTCCCAACTGTATATCTCCCATTCCCCGCTTTGGTTTGGATGGATCTTTCACCCCCTCCTCCAATTCAAGTTCTTAGCATCTGTTAATAGTCGCCGTTCCGCTGATTCCAGCGCAGTTGGAATTTTCTCTCTAGCCCCCACCATTCCTGAGCAACAATCGCAGTTAGTTTTGCTGCTTGATATGCTAGTTAAGCTCTGGAATGTTAAAAGGGCGGTGTCAAGAAGGGGGGCGTGATTCAGAGAGCCAATCAGTGTCAGAGCTCATAGTCACACCCCTTGCCTACTCCTACCTGTGCAGAGCCTAAACAGTATATCCGGCACCAAAACTAATAACAGTGATTGCTCAGGAATGGTGGGGGCTGGAGAAAAAATTCCAACTGTGCCAGAATCAGTGAAGTGACAGCTATTAAATGGTGTCAAGAGCTGGACTTGTTGGAGATGGTGAAAGGTCCTCTTTAATTTTAGCTGTGTTTCACTTTATATTTAGCAGGTAAAAAAAAACAGAGAAAATACAGCAAAAACGAAATGAAAGATGTTGCAGAAACCACCAACAGATTGTTCCGAGAAGAACTGATGGAAGGCAAAGGGTAAAGGTCACTCCAAATATTGATGGGATTTACATTTCACTTGATTTTGGACTTTGCCAAAAATAAACTATTAACCCTTCTATTTCTGAAAGCTTTCTTACTGTGCAGGATTTTTCCCACACCTGCCTAAAACTATTGCATGGCGCTGTAGAATTCCTGACAAACAAAATACTTTTGTACTACGGACACGTGATACCAAAATATGTTTCTTTAAGGATGTGAGATCATTACTGTCCTAATCTGTACATGTAAACTTGGCAGCAACTGAGTATTTGAGCTTTATGGTAGATAAAACATGTTAGAAAACAGCATGGTATGAATGGAATCCAGAAGCTAAAGAACAAGAGAGAGGAACTCGTGTGAAACCGATCATCTCGGGCAGGTCGCGCACAGTCCAGGCTCAGCTCAGTCTCAGTGCTGAGATTGTTCTACTGTATAGGAGGTGTTCTGTATACCTCTTATATCAATAGGCTTCAATATTGCAGTCTGTATGTGAGGTGTATAGTACGACTTCTAACAATGGCAAGTCAAGTTAAGGCTCCACGTTGCAAAAACACATTCTGACTTGAATCATGGCTGCACTCTCATGTCATGGCTTTTACACGATGCATGAAAGTAAGTGCCATAGCTATGACAGCAGTACTAGCAGGCACAGAATACTGATCAATTTAGGAACGCTCATAGAGAGAACTATGCAGCCATGCAAGTACAGCTGCATAGTCCTCTCTACCTTCACTGATCCCGGCAGGCAACAGGAAGTTACAGCACTGACTATGCTGGAGTCTGGAGAAGACACGAACCACTGGACCCCCATGTAGTTACGTTTTGAAGGCTTATGGTGTTTATCATGTACAATAAATAACATACTAATTTTATTCTAGGGGCCGTGACGGATATGGAGATACCAATTTTGCAGGGGGCACTTTGGGAGAGTTGGCAAACTTGGAAAGTATGTGAACGGAGCCTAACTAAGGAGACAGTCAGTATAAGTAGATATTTATCAATACTAAGATGGAGTCTTCAATCAGTATCTTCTTACTGGGCTTTATTTGGGGGTAAATGCCCTTTATACCTGAAGATCAGATCTATATATTAAACTATTATTGGTTTGGAGAACAATAGATTTTGATAAATCACCCCACAAACAGCCTAGAGCCTCCATGACAGGCAAATGCCATCCACTGATTAGTATATACATAATATGCAAATCTATTCTCCAGGATGTAATTAGGAGAACAGTGCCTCTGTATGCCGCCCTCTAGGGGCAGCCCCATTAACATCATGACTCAGTTAATAAGCCTACTGACATGATGCGGAGTTTATTGCCAATTTAGTATTACTATTCCAAAAGGAACAGATTCCCAGCTATGGACAGCGCTGTTTCGGTCTTTTGGACCTCCTCAGCATAGCGCAGGGATACTGATTTGGCAGAGTGAGAGATTATAGACCAGGGTCAGGGGATAATCTGAGGATAGGCTTTTTAACTGAGTCATGCATGATGTTAAGGGGGCTGTCCCTAGAGGGCAGCATACAGAGGCACTGTTCTCCTAATTACATCCTGGAGAATAGATTTGCATATTTTTTACCCAGAATCCCTAGCGGAGCAGGAATGACTTGTAAGTCTCCGTATGCCTATGTAGGCACACACTCTCCCTAATGTGTATGATTACCCCCTGACCCTAGTATATACATATGTACATATGTCGAGGTGGCCTGAAGGGAATGATTAGGTGACTGTGAGATGCAGAACAGATACTGTATATGCTACACTGTAACACAACTCATATAGTCCTGAAGGACAGTTATTATCACATATGTGGATGCCGCATTAACTAATTCCACATTAACTAATTCATGTCCAACTATATGTCCAGACCATCAATGAGAAGCCCCTTGGGTTTTTAGGTTTGTTTTTTTTTTTCTTAAATTTGGATATTCCGAAAGATTTCCATAGAAATTTAATAAAAATACTCATTGGAGACTCCGCTGCAGAAACTGCCAGCTTTGACTACAATGGTGTCCTTCGGTGTCCACAACCCCTCTTTATCGGAATTGCCCATCCATTTGCAGGTCAAAAATTCCCCCTTTTATTGCACCACACACAGTATAATGCCCCCTTTATTGATCCCCTACAATATATTGGTCCCTTTTCTCACCCCTATGCATTATATTGCCCCTTGTTTGGCCACTAGAGTATGTTACTAGCTCCCACCAAGTATATTGCCCACTTAGTTGGGCCCTACGCAAATCTTGCCCCCTGTTATAGTCCCCCCACAATATATTGTCCCCTTTTATGACCCCCACATGGTATATTGTCCCCTTTTATTGCCCATGTACAAGACATTGCCCCCTGTTATAGCCCTCATACAAAACAATGTCCTCCTTTACAGGCTCCATGTGGCACCATTACCGGTTGGATTATTCCAAAAAGTAACAGACCATATTCACTCACCCATCCGCACTCCTGTTCAGGGCCACCTCCACTTTGGCCTCCAGGGGGGTTTAAGGCACTACATCCGGTCCAGTGCAGGTGTGGACTGAATTGGGGATGGCTGAGTAGTGAACATGGACCTTGATCAACTCAATAGGTAGTGGCCAATATTACAAAAACAAAAAAAAACTAATCCACCGTGTTGTCTACATAAGAGCTGCAGACATAAAACAAAAAAAATTCTTTACTATTTGCAAAGTTACAATTTTTTTCAGATGCCCTGGAGCAATAAAGTTATTGGTGGCAAAAGTGTTCACACCCTACAATTGAAATTTTAAATTTTGCAAAACTACATTTTGTAAATTTTTTCTCTGCCACATTCCTTTCTGTCTGTTTTTGCCTTTTTGTTGCCCATGGACCCGCTGTATTTATTTAGATCCATGATTGCATTTACTATTCCACATTTGTTACATTCGCTCGCGTTTCGCTCGGGTCTAGCAGCAGCTCAGTGAAGTTGATTTGTTATTTTGTTGCAATTTTCGAAGTGTAACTTTGACCATTTCATCCATAACTTAGACCAGGAAATGGGAAACAATTTTAGATAGAGTGCTGAGAATTGGTAAAGGCCTGCCAGTTCCCTATCCACAAATTAGAAACAGGATCTGGGCCTCAGGTTTGGAAGGCATTCAGGAACAGGAAACAAAATTCAGCCAGGCATCAGTCTCACAGCTGTCAGGAGCCTTAATGGGAATATTACGATGATCAAGTGCTGCCATCTGGAGGCAAAAACAATCATTGCCAAAAACAGCCCAATAGAATTAACACATATTTTCAATTTTTTTTTATGTTTTTTTGCCTACTTATTATTAAATTTTTATTTGTGAAAAATATGTTTACTGTGTATGATTTCATTATTTTCTGATGTTTCAACAGTGACATCATGCATGCCTCCCAACCGTCCCGATTTCCGCGGGACAGTCACAATTTGGGTGACATGTCCCGTGGTCCCGGTTGGAGGGAGGTATGTCCCGATTTCAACTCAGATCTGCGTCCAGAGGACGCAGAGGATCCAGAGGATCTGAGTTGAACACATATGCGGCTGAAGCAAGGAGCTGACCTGTGTCAGGTCAGCTCCTCGCTTCAGCCGCATATGTGTCAGCGATACCGGCGGCAGCGGGGAAGAGAGGAGCTGACCTGTGTCAGCTACTTCCTTCAGCCACATGTGTCAGCGAGAGAGGCGTGCAGAGAGCGGCGAGGGAGCGGAGGAGAAGGTAAGTTTAATGTGGAGGTGGAACATGAATCTGGGGGCAGATGAAGGAGAGGACGGCATGACACTGGGGGCAGAGATGGAGAGGACATGAATCTGGGGACAGAGATGGAGAGGACATGAATCTGGGGACAGAGATGGAGAGGACATGAATCTGGGGACAGAGATGGAGAGGACATGAATCTGGGGACAGAGATGGAGAGGACATGAATCTGGGGGCAGAGATGGGGGGACATGAATCTGCTATGCGCGCCGCACATTTTGTCCCTCTTCCAGTTCTTCAAAAGTTGGGAGGTATACATCATGTCCAGTGGTCACATGGCTATGCTGCAGCTGAGACCCATTCCACACTCAGGACCCAGAATCCACGCGGATCAGCTGTTCCTGCCCATTCAAGTATTAGGTGTTGTGATTAGGGTTGATCCGATGTTGAAATTTCAGGATCGTTTTTAAAATCCGATTTTCAATCATTTTCCAGCCGTCCCCGATCGCAATCGTGAAATTTGCTTGATCGCTCTACCCTACTCAACAGTTTGTCTATGACTAGGGTTGAGCCGATCTTGAGATTTCAGGATCATTTTTAAAATCCGATTTTCGATCATTTTCCAGCAGATCCCGATCGTGAAATTTGCTCGATTTCCCCAATCCCAATCGCTCAACCCTAGTTGTGATTGCCCAGACCACCACTATACTATGAATATATGAATATGATCAGTGCTGCACGTGCTGTCTGTCCACTGTCAGTTCTGGCACCCGGAGGCTGCTGCAACAGCTGATCTGTGTGGGTCCCTGGCATCAGACACCCACAGATCACCTACTGATGCCCTATCCAGTGGAAAACTCCTTTAATTCTTCTTAAATATCTCTATATTAGACCATATACACTGGGGCTATGAGGGTATACAGTCTCTAATATAACGCTTCCTATTCCTTGTACATTTTGCACCATGACTCTGAATGTCCTGGCCAAATATCAAGGACCACTCCTAGATAAGTCACTCTGGGAAAAGTAACCCGGTGACACAGCAGAATGGCGTCCACACCCTAGTGACCCCATATAATCCCTAAAATACAAAAAGTAACCAAACCCTGGTAACCAAGTGACCTACACAGTCTGCGCCCCTGGGGAATGGTGACGACATCCCTGGCGAGGAATCCCATAACATAACGTTGTCGGCCGTAGATCTCTGTATACCGGTAACTAGCGTTGGGTTGGATTCCCAGAGCAAAACAAACATTCAGTTTAACCAATAAATATTCTGTTACTTTGGGCTGAAACTACAGAAACTTCTCTGATCCGGCCCGATTATTGGATTAGGTTATATGTAATATAATAACCCGAAACGCTGGGACAATTATATGTCATTTATTAATGAACCTAATTCACTTATCTTCTGCAGCTAAATGTCCCTTAAGCTTTTTGTACATATTCCAAATACATTCTTATTTCTTAATATATAGTGGCTAAGGCCGGAGGATTCTGATTCTGAGCTTCCAATCCTTAGGATAGGCCATGAATACTTGGTGGTTTGGGGGCCAACAGTTGGCCATCCTAATACCATGATACCCCACTGAGTCCTGATACAGAAGTCTCTCCCTACTATTGGACTCCAGAGCAGATCCAGAACAGGGGGCGCAATGCAGTAACATCATCACGCCCTGTCTTCTATGCAGTCATCTATGTCAGAGCAGGGATTTTACAGCTCCCTGCTCTAGCATAGATGTCCAGCTCCCTGCTCTAGTATAGATGTCCAGCTCCCTGCTCTAGCATAGATGTCCACTAGATCGGTGTTCATAGCACCCAATACACCTGTTACTAAGGTGACCCCACTCCGGGTCACCAGACCAAATGTGTTGTGCTGTGGATCCTGGGGCCCCTTTGGAGACAAGGGCCCTGGGCATTTGTCCAGGTTTCACCCCCCTAACGCTGGCCATGCCTGGATCAGCTGTTGTGCTTGGCTACTATACAGAGCACAGAGCCAACTGCCTCAAGGTCCATGGACTGAATAGTACACAGACTGGATGTAATCCTGAACAGCTGATCTGTAGGGGTCCTGCACCTGGAACCCACACAGATCAGCTCCAGACACTGCAACTCAGCTCCTATTACATGAATAGGACCAATTGAACTCATTCCCCATTCACTGCTATCATTACCATTACCTGAAGGACCCCAGTGATGCAAGGTAACCGTGCTGACCAATGAGACACTCTTCTATCCAGCTGGACCACCAAATACGTGGTAATTCCTTGTTACCAGAATACCCCCTATTTATGTACAAAAGGGCACAGGGATAGAATTCTAGGAGGAAGGGGGGGGGGGGTAGAGGGCTATTAGTAATTGGTAGAAACAATGTAAGAACAATGTAAACAATTCCAGGTTCTTATCAGATCTCAGGTCAGTGATTTCTGTAAGATGCCATAAACCCATGTGACAGATTTAACCCCTTCTCCAGTGTTTGAAGCAGGTTCATAAGTTTATACTCATAAATCCGTCACTCTTTCTTTGATTTAAAATTACCTCTTAAAACCAAAACTTTAATGTGATTGGTGATATTATGATCATCATTGTAGAAATGGTTTGATACGGGAAGGTCCAGTCTTCGTTCTCTAATTGTATGGCGATGTGTCTGGTCTCTCTAACATACAGATTTTCAGTGGGACATTTGGTACACATTATCAAATACACTACATTAGGTGAGTTACAGGTGAACGTACCAGTAACATTTAACTCATGGAAAAAAAAAATAATCTCAAAATATAATTTGAGAATAAAGAACAATCAGAGCCCGTTCAGACACGAAAACTTTATTTCCGACAAGGAAGGGTCAAGAATGTATTTTAGATGAATTAGAACAGGTTGGACCTGGATACTTGTTTATATTGGATGTTGTGTTAGTTTTCGCCCTTTGGAGGTATTTCAGTATTACAGCCTTGTGTAGCCATAGTCCGCTCCAAATATAATATCTGTGAATATAATTGGTACAAGTGACTGTTATCCAAGCAAACAAGCAAATCAACAAATATCACAGCGTGTTTGCTTCAATGTGGAGCCTGTTTGTTTACACCCACTGATACATTCCATGCGGTTATTATTTACCATTCATGATACAGAACCAACATAGTCTGTAGTGCTGTACAAAAATTTTCACCATTCTCCAATCATCAGTCCCTGCCCTCCAGGGGTGAACCTAGCCTTTTTGCCGCCTGAGGCAGACGACAGAAAGCCGCCCCCCCCAATCCCACCCCCCACCCCCACGGCAAAAAGGCTAGGTTCACCCCTGACTACACAGCATGTAGTCCAAAAATTGTTTCATTATTAAATACACAACATTAGGTGTGTTACAGGTGAACGTCCCAGTAACATTTAACTAATGGAAAAAAAAAATAATCTCAAAATATAATTTGCGAACAAAGAACACTCAGATCTCGTTTCAATTTTTGGACCCCACGCTGTGTAGTGATTAACCCCCTTCCCCCCACCGGTGTCCACTTACCTGCAGCTCCCTGTTCTTATTGGTCTTCAGAGAGCCCCCCACGCGTAGGACGCGGGCACACGTCGGGTGCAGGCCTGATTACGTGGCCACGTCACCCGGCGTGGAGGGAGGAGAGGACGGAGCGGAGAGGGCGGCGTTAGCAGGCAGGGAGAGGACCTGCTCTCTGCTAAATGTGAGGGGCAGCCGCTGGGGCAGCGCTGCTAATAGGTAAGTTAAAGCAGCGCTGTGTCCAGCCATACCCTAAATCCGCATGTAGCCCTATGTTATCTGGTAATATGACAAACTCTATGATGGAACTTGAAGGACATTTACTGTAAATGACAAGTACAGATATACACTCTATAACATTAGACAGCTATGTAACAAGGGGGAGGTACTACAAGTTGCAGGTCATAAGAAATGTATAGTGAACTGGTATGAAAATTTAACAAAGTTACATTGTTAAAACTTTCACTTCTTGTCTAGTATTTATCTGCCAACCACCAGCTATCCAGTGTCTGTGCAGGTCAGTTACAGAAGCACTACACTCACCGGCCACTTTATTAGGTACACCATGCTAGTAACGGGTTGGACCCCCTTTTGCCTTCAGAACTGCCTCAATTCTTCGTGGCATAGATTCAACAAGGTGCTGGAAGCATTCCTCAGAGATTTTGGTCCATATTGACATGATGGCATCACACAGTTGCCGCAGATTTGTTGGCTGCACATCCATGATGCGAATCTCCCGTTCCACCACATCCCAAAGATGCTCCTCTATTGGATTGAGATCTGGTGACTGTGGAGGCCATTGGAGTACAGTGAACTCATTGTCATGTTCAAGAAACCAGTCTGAGATGATTCCAGCTTTATGACATGGCATTGCATTATCCTGCTGAAAGTAGCCATCAGATGTTGGGTACATTGTGGTCATAAAGGGATGGACATGGTCAGCAACAATACTCAAGTAGGCTTTGGCGTTGCAACGATGCTCAATTGGTACCAAGGGGCCCAAAGAGTGCCAAGAAAATATTCCCCACACCATGACACCACCACCAGCAGCCTGAACCGTTGATACAAGGTAGGATGGATCCATGCTTTCATGTTGTTGACACCAAATTCTGACCCTACCATCCGAATGTCGCAGCAGAAATCGAGACTCATCAGACCAAGCAACGTTTTTCCAATCTTCAATTGTCCAATTTCGATGAGCTTGTGCAAATTGTAGCCTCAGTTTCCTGTTCTTAGCTGAAAGGAGTGGCACCCGGTGTGGTCTTCTGCTGCTGTAGCCCATCTGTAGCCTCAAAGTTCGTCGTACTGTACGTTCAGAGATGCTCTTCTGGCTACCTTGGTTGTAACGGGTGGCTATTTGAGTCACTGTTGCCTTTCTATCAGCTCGAACCAGTCTGGCCATTCTCCTCTGACCTCTGGCATCAACAACGCATTTCTGCCCACAGAACTGCCACTCACTGGATGTTTTTTCTTTTTCGGACCATTCTCTGTAAACCCTAGAAATGGTTGTGCGTGAAAATCCAAGTAGATCAGCAGTTTCTGAAATACTCAGACCAGCCCTTCTGGCACCAACAACCATGCCACGGTCAAAGGCACTCAAATCACCTTTCTTCCCCATACTGATGCTCGGTTTGAACTGCAGGAGATTGTCTTGACCATGTCTACATGCCGAAATGCACTGAGTTGCCGCCATGTGATTGGCTGATTAGAAATTAAGTGTTAACGAGCAGTTGGACAGGTGTACCTAATAAAGTGGCCGGTGAGTGTATATCACTTGGCAAAGATAACAGCCACAGTTGGGTGAGAGGTTAGAGAAGATATTAGCAGGAAGGGGACCACCAGCCACCAGCTATCCAGTGTCTGTGCAGATCAGTTACAGAAGCACTGTATCACTTGGTGAAGATACAGCCCCAGTTGGGTGAGAGGTTAGAGAGGATTTTAGCATGAAGGGGGGCTGTGAACAGATGACAGAAAATTTGGTAAAGGAAAAGATTGACTGCACGGCTGTTCTATTAATAAAACTGATGTTTTCAGTTTGTATTCAAGCATTGGGCCCCTTTGAAGACTAATGGGGCCCCGGCATCTGCCTGGGTTTGCCAGATACTCACACTGGCCCTGCCATAGAGACGCAATGACAGGACTCGTTGGTTGCTCGGGGTTGCTGACATCACCCAGAAGGTGTGTGGAGTCTTATAAAGCCATTTCCGCTCCACTGTGGGGGATTATGAGAAGAATATGCAAATGTGTTTCCCAGGATGTAAATAGGAAACACTGCCTCTGTATGCTGCCCTCTATTGGAAGCAGCTCCCTTGAACATCATGCCCGACTTTCCAATAAGCCTTTAATTGCAATGATACAGGATTTTGCCAAGTGAGTATCATCCCAACTGTGGACGGCGCCATTTTGATCTGATTGGTTCTCGTCAGCACAGTCTAGGGAGAACTGACTTGGCAGAGGTGAGAGACTTGTAGACCAGATTATGGGGATATTGTCACTCCTTAGGGAGAGACCACCATGTAGGTGTGTGGAGTCTTATTATTTTTTATTATTATTATTATTATTATTATTATTATTATTTATTTATTTATTTATATAGCACCATTAATTCCATGGTGCTGGACATTATTATATTAATTCCATGGTGCTGGACATTATTATATTAATTCCATAGTGCTTTACATTATTATATTAATCCCATGGTGCTGGACATTATTATATTAATTCCATGGTGCTGGACATTATTATATTAATTCCATGGAGCTGTACATTATTATATTAATCCCATGGTGCTTTACATTTGGGGGTTACATACAATACACAGAATATACAGGCAGATGTAATACTAACAATGACTGACTGGCACAGTGGGGTAGAGGGCCCTGCCCGCGAGGGCTTACAATCTATGGGGGAAGGGGGTAGAGACAGAAGGAGAGGGGGAGACTGTACAGATGGCGGTGCGGTGATAGTGTTATTGGGGGGTGTAGGCCTTCCTGAATAGGGGAGTCTTCAGGGCCTTCTTGAATCCTGTGATTGTGGGGATCAGTCTTATGTGTCTTGGTAAGGAGTTCCAGAGTATGGGGGATGCATGAGAGAAATCTTGGAGGCGGTTGTGTGAGGAGCGGATGAGAGCAGAGCAGAGTAGGAGGTCATTGGAGGATCTGAGGTTAAGTATGGGCAGGTAGTGGGAGATTAGCTCAGAGATATATGGAAGGGCTAGGTTGTGGATCGCTTTGAATGTTAGCGTTAATAGCTTGAACTCAATTCTTAGAAAGCCATTTTTGCACCACTGTGGGGGATTATGGGAAGAATACGCCAAGTCAGTTCTCCCTGGACTGTGCTGATGAGATCCAGTCAGATCGAAACGGCCGTCCACAGTTGGGATGATACTGACTTGTCAAAATCCCGCATCATTGCAATTAAAGGCTTGTTGGAAAGTCAGGCATGATGTTCAAGGGAGCTGCTTCCAATAGAGGGCAGTATATAGAGGCAGTGTTTCTCTATTTACATCCTGGGAAACACATTTACAAATTCTTCCCATAATCACCCAGAAGGTGAGAACACATCCAGGAAAGAACAGTAGCATGAAGAATTCTTGGAGAGGTGAGTGAAGGTAAGTAAGACAGTATTACTTCTTGCACCTGGGCCTACAATTATTGTACTCTGAGGTCTGAAGAGACTCCAGAGTATAATAATAGCACTTCCATTTTGGGCTGAAGATGTTCAGTCTGAATTGAAACATGTGAATATTCACCAAAGCAATCTCATGAGGTTCCCCCATCTCTAACATGGTAGCAAAACTCTTGACAAACTCAAAACTACATCACAACCACAACATAGAAATATATAGCATATCACCTTGTGACAGAATATCGCAAATTCACATTGCTTTGAAAAGCTGGTCATCTCCTAACACACCTATCTGGATATGTCCAGCCAAGAGGAAAGCTAAGCAGGGACACATCTATGGATACAGTTTTGGTGCTTTTATAACGTTGGTTGGCCCAGTTGCAGCTTTTCTACTGGGGCCTAAGAACATACAAATTATTCCTATAGATATCATAGCCGAAAATCCCAAAAAATCCATCTACCCTAGAAATTTCACATCCTTCACCGGGCAGGTCAAGTATTACATTGAGACAGGTCTCTGATTAGACTGATTAGACCCCATCCCTGGATTGTTAGTCATTTGCGCCAACCTTCGTAAAAAAAAAAAAAAGACCAATTTTCTACGTAATACATGGAGACAGCTCGGGCTGAACGAGCAGGGGCCTAATTGAATCCTCACTTTAGTGACACCAAAAGCATTTCACAATCCAGGCCGAAAATAATATTTTCTTAAGTGAAATACTTTTCACTCTGGCGCTTTACCACATATTTCATGCAGATTGGACGCGATGCCTGGACCGGATGGTGGAGCGCACAGTGTGACTACAGTATAGCCGTTCTAGGATTGCTCCCTATTATGCACTTAAAATAAGCACAGAGTAATTAATAGTCAAGATAAATGCTTTTTCTTATTTCCTTCAAATATATTTATCTACTTGTCCTTGGGATCCCTCGTACCCGAGACGTTGCCAAATACTTCAGCTGACACAGAACACGGCTTCAATTCGCTGTTATTTTAATGGTTCTGCAGCCAGTTAAAACAAACACAATGGGTCACTTTCAGAATGTGTTGTTCCCGACAATTTAAGGCAGTCAAGAGCACATGTGCATAGATTTTCCTGCATGTCAATAATAAAAAATTTAAAAAAATCTGTAAAAAAAAATATCAGATTTCTGGAAAAAAAAAATTGTAAAACTAAAAGCAATTTGCTTAATAAGACATATCATATAAACAGAGCACTAATCCACTAAAGGGGTTATCCAGGTTTAGAAAAACAGGATTTATTTTCCAAAAATAGCACCAAAGCTGTCTACATGTTGTGTGTGGTATTGCAGCTCAGCCTCATTCAATGGAGTCGAACTGCAATACCAGAGGCAACCTGATGGACAGGTGGGGTGCTGTTTCTGGGAAAAAAAAAAAGATATATTTTTGTTATCCTGTGCAATACCACACGTTGCAAATACATCTTCCAGAAAGGCAGTGGAGAAAATATAGTGTTCTACAGATCCAGCAAACCGAATGAGAATTTTTTAAAACCTGATTTATTTTTCAAAAACCTGGGCCAACCAGAGGATACGCTGGTACTCTGGTCGACTAGTGCCATACTCAAAGTGTTGGTATCTCGGCCCCCAGGAGTACAGCATACTGTCATTCAATTCCCTACCCTTTATGGATAATGAAATGGCCATATTTGTTATACCACAGTCTACACAGTAAAGATGATACGCAACCACAAAAAAAAAAAACGTATCAATCTATCATAAATGACAAAACTAATACATTTCAAGATTTTACTGGAGTAGTGCACAGCTGTTATTCAATTCCTTGTCCTTTATGGATAATGAAACAGCCATGTTTGTTATACCCCAGTCTACACAGTAAAGATGATACGCAACCACAAAAAAATAAAAAGTATCAATCTATTATAAATGATAAAACTAAGACATTTCAAGATTTTTTTTGCCATTCAATTCCCTGCCTTTTATGGATAATGAAATGGCCATATTTGTTATACCCCAGTCTACACAGTAAAGCTGATAAACAACCACAAGAAAATAAAAAATATCAATCTATTATAAATGATACCACTAAGAAATGTCAAGAATGTTCTTGAGTGGAGCACAGCTGTTTTTTCAATTCCCTGTCCTTTATGGATAATGAAATGGCCGTGTTTGTTATACCCCAGTCTATACAGTAAAGCTGATAAGCAACCACAAGAAAATAAAAAATATCAATCTATTATAAATGATAACACTAAGAAATGTCAAGATTTTTCTTGAGTGGAGCACAGCTGTTTTTCAATTCTTTGTCCTTTATGGATAATGAAACGGCCATGCTTATTATACCCTAGTCTACACAGTGAAGCTGATAAGTAACTACAAGAAAATAAAAAAATATCAATCTATTATAAATGATAATCACTATGTAGGATCAGAGGTGACTCAAAGTATCAACAAAACCAATTTGGTGTCCCTCCCAAATGAAAAAGTAAAATATAACTTTTATTGATATATTAAAAAATATCCTAAAATTAAGTGTTATTCCCTATAAAAGAGAGCACCAATCAAAACAGAAACTCCACTAGTGCTGTTTGATGAAATACTAATCATACTCTAAAAGTCCCATTACTGGACCATAAAGAGCACTATGGAGTTGAACCTGTTACTGAATCAACGATTCATGGACACCTATATGACAGCAGGACATCTAGTCCCTGGGAAATTGCCTCTTACAATTTTCAGAGACAACTCTCCTTTTCTGTTGTAACGCTGTCCCTAGGTGAAAGGGCACCTGACCGATGTATAGAGTCACTGCCTAGATAATCAGCAGCTATTAACTCCTAGCGGTACAAGAAGTCTAATCTCAGTCTCTACGCGTTTCGTTTGCTATAAAACTCATCAGGAGACTTCACGATCCCTGCCTATTAAGTTCAGGTTTTAGGTTTAGACACCTTGGTAACAGTGTGCGGTCATAACCGCAGTTCGCGGGACCCTTGTGGTGGGTGCCGCTACTTTCATAAGGTCTGACCAATTTGATTGGTGCTCTCTTTTATAGGGAATAACACTTAATTTTAGGATATTTTTTAATATATCAATAAAAGTTATATTTTACTTTTTCATTTGGGAGGGACACCAAATTGGTTTTGTTTATTATAAATGATAACACTAAGAAATTTCAAGATTTTTCTTGAGTGGAGCACAACTGTTTTTCAATTCCTTGCCCTTTATGGATAATGAAATAGACGTGCTTATTATACCCCAGTCTACACAGTAAAGCTGATAAGCAACCACAAGAAAATAAAAACTATCAATCTACTATAAGTGATAAAACTAAGACATTTCAAGATTTTTCTTGAGTGGAGCACAGCTGTTATTCCTTTCCTTGCCCTTTATGGATAATGAAATGGTTGTGTTTGTTATACCCCAGTCTACACAGTAAAGCTAATAAGCAACCACAAGAAAATAAAAAGTATCAATCTATGATCTATAGGTGATAAAACTAAGACATTTCAAGATTTTTCTTGAGTGGAGAGTTACATAAAAATTAAAAACAATATCAAAATTTACTTTTTTTTCTTATTTTGGTACTGTTCCCTATTATCAATTTATCATTATGCCCTTTTTACTGTAACTCTTTAGGGCTCGTAAGTCTGTAATCTTTATTTTTATATAGTACCATGTTTTTTTCTCATTTTATTTTTTCTGAATCTTTTTGAAAAACTTTAATAAAGGTATAACATAAAAATCTGATTAATCCGGTGTGATTATTAACAACACATTCCCTTTAAGAGCATCCCAACAGAGCCACTTCAAAATCATTATGAAAAGACAATTACCTTTAAACGACTTCCATTATTTTTGACGTAATTCCAAGATTTGCTAAGTGCAATGACCTCGTACAGGACAGGCCTGTTTTTGTAATACTATAACGTGACCTTATTCTCCTTGTAAAATTAGATGAAATTGTCTCGAATTATTATTAATCATTAAATACGTCAACATCAAAGTAGAGGCCAAAAATATGTAAAAAAAAATTTTGCAGAATAATTTATCAAACGAAATATTACCATAGAAAATAAATAAAGGATAGAATGAAATCTCATTAGGATTACAATATACATTCAGACGGCAGACGATCGACCGCAATTCTAAAAATAGAAAAAAAGTTTTGTGTATGAAAAAAAGTTGACTTGTCTTAAAGATGAAATGTGAAACGCGGAATAATTAGCGCATAAGAAAAGAAAGCAGGAAATCTGGCAACCGATCTGTTTTTTTTCTGCAATTTACCTTAATTGCATCGTTGCAAATATAATTATTGCATCTGGAGTTTCCAACGTAAACACTGTTTGAACTGCGGAGTCCAGACGCAGAAAACTAGAATGATAGATGACACTTTGTATCAAGTGATTACATTCCGAGACATTTCCACGCTCAAATTATAGGTCATTTTTAATTCTGAATATGGCGGTATTTTTTAGGTTGCGTTGTAGATTCTAGTCTGGGGAACATACGGCGCTGTGGTGTTTGCCTTGGCAGTTGTTGCGACTGGGATTATTAATAGTTACGTAAAGCCTGGGGCTAAAATTTTTACAAAAATAATGTGAATTTTTTTTATTACTCGCCATAAAATTTGGCAAAACATAAGCAACCAAAATGAAAAAACCCACAGGGAAGAGAGGCCACCTGGAAAAGTCACTTCAACCAAGATTGGCAGCAAGGACTTGGGGGTAAGACTGACCCTCTACCCATCGTGGACGCCATAATAGTGTTTATACCATATGGTTAACATAAATTTGCAGTGTATACGGAGGCTCAACCAGCTAGACGGCTCTAAATATGATTTCTTGGGTTATGGGGGGTTGTCCATGAATTTTATTATCTGATTGGTGGGGTCCAAGGGCGTAACTTGAAGGGTTGCAGAGCATGCAATTGTACCGGGGCCAGGCGCCTCAGGAGGCCCATAAACACTGGCAACAGTATTGAGATTACAGCTTCCATCTGGCCCATGAGCCAAGGAGACCCACAGATTACCCCGACCATACTAAGGTTGATTAACCATCACTATCAAGAATTTGCTGTAGGGATGAGATAGGGGGCCCCAGACAAAAGATTGCATCGGGGCCCACAAGTCTTTAGTTATGCCACTGTGAGGGTCTACAGCCAGCCCTCCACAGATCACTTGTTCAGGGCCAAGGACTTGTACGGAGGCCCCAAGAAGTTGTCTCCTTTCTCTGTATATTGGTCGTGCGCCATAACTCCAACTCATCTCAATATAGGTGTAAGAAGTGTCTCCGAACAGCTGATATGTGTAAGGTAGGGTTGTCAGACCCCCACCGATCAGATATTTATATCTTAGGGATAGGCCATCAATGAAAATTTTTGGACAACTGTTTTAACATTTCAAAAAGACCCAAATTTAATATTTTTGTAACCACAGGATCCCATTGTGGCCAATTTATCTCGAATGGCCTAGATAAAGTATAAAGCTAGCAACAAAGTGATCAGAACATATTTATCAGTCAGGTTTGAAAAATATCTGCCTGATGCAAAGAAGTATCTAAAACAGAAAATAAAAGTGATTTACGACATTTACACTAGTTTAAGCACAAATATGCCCCGGTGTTTTCTTCAAGACTACAAGGATTAAGCAGCATCTTTTATACAAAATCAACCTGGTGATCTAATGATCACTATGGATCTAGTTTCTGAATCCTTTATTTCCAAGCACATTCTCAGTCAGCGCCCTCTATTGGTGTGCATACTTGAGGCACTGGCATCCTAATTATATCATGGAGGTCAGATTTGCATATTCTTCCCATGTTCCTTTGCACAGTGGAGTGCTCATGGCTTAATAAGACTCCACACAGCTAAATGGTGGTTCTCTCCCTATGGAGTGACGATATCCCCTCAACCCTGTCTAAGCCTCTCACCTCTGCCAGATCAGTCCTCTCTGCGCCAAGCTGATGAGATGCAAATACATTGAAACAGCTGTCCTTGGCTGAGAGACTGTATCTGGTAGAACCCCGACATCATTGAAAACAAAGGCCTCTGAGAAGGTCGGCATGATGTTAAAGGGAGCGCCCTCTATTGGACTGCATGACTGAGGCTCTGTCTTCCTAATTACATCATGGAAGATAGACTTACACATTCTCAGTCAGCGCCCTCTATTGGTGTGCATACTTGAGGCACTGGCATCCTAATTACATCATGGAAGTCAGATTTGCATATTCTTCCCATGTTCCTTTGCATAGTGGAGCGCTCATGGCTTAATAAGACTCCACACACCTAAATGGTGGTCTCTCCCTATGGAGTGACGATATCTCCTCAAGAGAGGCTTTGTTCACCAACTGATTCTCCCTGCAGTGGCCACTAGTGGTTAAACATGGTATTACATGACATTAGATGAATGCCAACCATCTCATACTTAGTTGCACTCAGACTTCCAGAATGGGAGCTACTTTTTGCTTTAGTTCTTCAATCTAGTGGAAACCACTTGGACCCCATTATAATCTATGGAGTCCACAGGTTTCCTAAGTTAACTTCTTTTTCATGCAGATTAGGTTTCGTTTGGGGGCCTCCAAGCAGACTCCCCAAACGGAAACCCTTGCGCAGATGCAGCCCTTATCTCATCATCATCCAGTCTGTCTGGGATGACATGGGGAGACAGACGGATTGGAGCAAGCAACATCCACAAAAGATCTGGGCTTAGTTCTCCAAGATGGCGGTGGGAACAACCTCCCTGCCCGGTTCTGCCAAAACCTGTCTGCAAGTCCCGAGAAGAACTGATGGAAGGCAAAGGGCAAAGGTCACACCGAATATGGATGGGATTTCCATCTCTCTTTTCATTCATTTAATTTTGTGAATGACCAAAAATAATCCATTAACCCTTCTCTATAAAAGATGTATAAGGGTACTGTAAAACCAAGACATAAGAAGTGAGTTGTCCTGTACAAACACTTTAATAAATATAATAGAAATTCTTTGCTCAATTTTGAGTGTCAATAGCATTAGATTTTTGGATAGTTTGAAATTATTAGTGTGCGAAAAAAAAATATCTGAATTTGAAAAATTTTAAATTTGCCTGGCTGGAGAAGTCTGGTGGTCATTGTAGGTAACGTCGCAGCTGCAAAGATTTTGGAGAATTATCACTTCTCCTAAGAAAGCCTCACATTCAGTAGTGTCTGCCATAAACAGAGGAACAGATGTAAACAGATTAGGGCGTCCGGCCCCGCTCCCCGCACAATGCACTCTCAAATACGGCGGCTTTTTCCACCTCGTTGAATCCTTGTGAGGAGCCCTATGTTCGGAGGCAGACACTCTGGCCACCAACGTACCTTAGGGAAAGGAAGGAAAGCTGCAGTAATGGATTTAATAATCCTTAAATAAATGAAACATTGCTTTACATATTGAATATTTACTTAAGGAAAGTCCAGGAAAAATATTCTGGACATTTTAAAACTTGGCAAAGTTGGGGAAGAAAAAAAAAAAAAAAGCGTCTAACGCCATCCATCATGTGATGTTCCTCATGGATTACTGGCTTTTTTGGCTTACGTCTTTGCACATCTGGACGGCTAAAATTAAAGAGCCCAAGTGTTCAGAGGATAGAAAAAAAATCATGTGTAGAAAAATTCTCTGTATCTGTTGGGTCATGACAAGAAGATTGGAAGACGAATGGAACTTCGAAACATTGTAACTGGGGACCGGAACGCTATGGGAAAGTAGTGACTGGGTCTAAGACGTCCAAGAAGTCTCCACAGATATGGAAAGAATGCAAATCAAGGCGAAATAAGAAACAAAAATCAATGCGGATAAATAATTCACTTCCCGATAAAAGCCAAAACGACTGCGGAAGACACAAAACACTTTCTATGCAGAAGAAGGGAACTTCTTCTTCTTCTTCTTCGGAGGAGTCCTGGAAGTAATGATCCGGCCCCCACAGATATAGCCCTGATCTCACCATCCTCCAGTCTGTCTTGGATGAAATGAAGAGACAGACGGATTGGAGCAAACCTACATCCACAGAAGATCTGGGCTTAGTTCTCCAAGATGGCGGCGGGAACAACCTCCCTGCCCAGTTCTGCTAAACACTGTCTGCAAGTACTGAGAAGAAGTGATGGGGGGCAATGGGCAAAGGTCACACCATTTATTGATGGGATTTACATTACTCTTATCTTCATTTCACTTCATTTTGTTCATTGACAAAAAATAAAATCTTAACATTTCTAACTTGAAAAGCATTCTTACGTTGCAGATTTGTTTCCAAACCTTATAAGGCTGGGGCCCAATGGGACGAAAACGCCGCGATTTGCCTGCAGCGGAGACGCCGCAAGAAAAATCGTGGTGTTTTACAGTAAAGGCAAAGTGGATGGGATTCTAGCAAATCCCATACCCACTTTGCAGTAAAAAACTGTGGTGCGGACACACCACGGTTTCCAAAACCAGCACGGTTTTGGAAATCGCAGCATGTCAATTATACTTACGGAAATGCCCACATAGGTATAATTGTAACAGAAAGTCCGCGGAGGAGAACTCTGCAAACTTTCTGTCTAAAGTGCTGCGGGAAGAACCACGATTAGGGTTGACAGATCGGGATCATAAAAGATCGGATTCCGATCGTCGATCCAGTAAATTTCACGATCACGATCGGAATTCCGATCCCTATCTTTTTCGGCGGGATCGAGGTTTCATGTTACTTCCCACAATGCTTGGCTACTGGCCAATCACTGTGGGAAAAGCTAACATTAGGGTTGAGCAATCAGGATTGGAAAAGATCAGATCCCGATCAGCGATCGAGCAAATTTCATGATCGCGATCGGCTGGAAAATGATCGAAAATCGGATTTTAAAAAACAATCCTAAAATCTCAAGATCGGCTCAACCCCAACCATAATGCGTTGCCGTCGCGGTTTTTCTGCAGTGCTTTTTTTGCAGCGGGACATCCCGTGGGGCCTTAGCCTAAAACTTTTTCACAGTCCTATATATTTGCAAGAGCTAAGTAGCATAGAGAGTCTGACTACAATAAGCTTGTTTTCTGTCTGATACTATGGAGACACATCGATCTGCATATGAACTGTAGAAACAGAACAATCGGAATTGTTTAATGAATAACTTTATACAAAGTCGCTTCTGTTTCCTGATATGAACAATGTAACAATATAAAAGATGAATGTGGATGTGGCCTATAAACCATGATGATAAGGAGAATCATCTCGCTCCTTCTAGAACCTTCACTTGGATTTATCTAAGCTTACCATGAGACCATGGACTCGAGGATATTACCGCAGATACATGTACTTACAACAATACCGAGTTCTGTCATGTAATATTGTGAATACTATAAGTCCTTATATTTTTAATGAAAGTTACGGTCTAAGTAATACCCTTGGCTCGAAACAGCAATCGATGGAGCCAATAAACTATGTCTGCAATAGATTTTATTATACTATAGATACAAAGTCTCCCTGCTGTAGCGGTGCTGAGTTATGGAGCTCCTCCTCAGTATAATGTCTGCTCTGTGCATGTATTGGAAGAGACTTACAAAGCCTGATATATTTGGCTCATTGAGCATGACATATAAAACAACATAATAGTACCATAGGGACGGGTCAGGTGTAAAGTGATGTGTCAAACCCCATCACTACGAAACATAATAAATTCACTATAACAAAACCAAATTCAAGGAAAGCCAAGAACGGAATTCTCAGACTACTTTGTTTCTTATGCAATTTTAGACGATGTTCTCGCCGGCGTGGTCTTGTGAACTCTTCTGATCCGTAACTGGATCAGAATAATGGACTAAAAATCTGGCAGAATGACTGATGCAGAGGGGGCAGCCTTCGTTTATAGCTGGCATCATTAACTCTAATGTTAAAAAAAAATCTCAATGGTTAATTATGACATCACAGTGGGGGGTATTATGACATCTCAACAAGATCAACAATGATTGAAGAGGATCTTTCACCACCTCCAGCTCTTTACATCATTTAATGAATGCTTCTCCACTGATTCCAGCACAGTTGGAATTTCCTCTCTAGCCCCCACCATTCCTGAGCAGCAAGCGAAGTTAGTTTTGGTGCTTGATACATTGTTTAAACTCCACTGATTCCAGCACAGTTGGAATTTCCTCTCTAGCCCCCACCATTCCTGAGCAGCAAGCGAAGTTAGTTTTGGTGCTTGATACATTGTTTAAGCTCCACTGATTCCAGCACAATTGGAATTTCCTCTCTAGTTCCCACCATTCCTGAGCAGAAAGCACATTTAGTTTTGGTGCTTGATACATTGTTTAGGCTCCACTGATTCCAGCACAGTTGGAATTTCATCTCTAGCCCCCACCATTCCTGAGCAGCAAGCGAAGTTAGTTTTGGTGCTTGATACATTGTTTAGGCTCCACTGATTTCAGCACAGTTGGAAGTTCTCCCATAGATTACGGCTTATTGTTAGAGGGCCTTTCTCCATCACCACCACCAATTCAAGCTCTTATCGTCTATTCATAGTCGCCGCTGCACTGATTCCTGCACTGTTGGAATTTTCTCTCTAGCCCCCACCATTCCAGAGCAGCAAGTGCACTTAGTTTTGATGCCTGATGTGTTATGTAAGCTCTGTAATGTCAGGTGGGCGGTGTAAGGCAGGGGGCGTGATTCAGAGCTCCTATCTAAGGCAGCCAGTGCCAGAGCTCAGAGTCACACCCCTTGTCTGCTCCTGCCTGACACCGCCCTCCTGACAGTACAGAGCCTAAGGAGTATATCAGGGACCAAAACTAACAGCAGTGATTGCTCAGGAACGGTGGGGGCTAGAGAAAAAATACCAACTGTGCTGGAATCAGTGGGACAGGTGCTAATAAATGATGCAAAGAGCTGGACTTGTCGGAGGTGGTGAAAGGTCTTCTTTAATCATCGTGATGTGACAATTCTTGTTAAGATGTCACAATTAACCATTGCGAAGTCCCATCTTTACAATGCCCTTTGGGCCCCCAATGTTTTGTTCACTATGCGCTACACTGAACTGTTACTGGCGATGAAGAACTGAATTCCATTAAAAAAAAAAAAGTAAATTTGAAGAAATAATTTATGACATCACAAACCTTGCCGATATTGTGTTGTACACTAGCGGTATTATATTACACCACCTACATTGCCTAAGAAATTCAGACACATAGTCAATATTTCCAGTATTTCTGTCATATTATAACCAGTGCTTATGCTGATCACTGAGGACTTCCATGGTGAGACACAGAAGGGAGTTAGCACATGTGACTATCCAGCTTCTGGTTAGGGACCACTGGTGTAAAATATCATAAAAAACATATTTCTCATAAAGGGGGTGTCTGGGAATTGGTAATTTACTTACCTGGTCCTGAAGTCCTCAGATGCCACTTCCCTACCCATGGCTCTTGGGTATTCAGCCTCTTGGGTTGCCACAATCTGGGTCGCTCTGTCCCCTCCCTCCCTCCCTCCCAGAGAACTATCTAGGGGGGCAAACACATACAAATGGGCCCCTAACTCAAGTATACAGATATTATCACTACACGGTGACCATATAGTGGTAAATGTCAGGTCTACTGGGGGTCTATGGTCCATACAGTGCAGTTACGTTTAGTTACTAACTAGAGATGAGCAAACACTTTTCAGATCAGCCGTTCTGAACAGCACGCTCCCATAGAAATGAATGGACGCAGCCGGCACGCAGGGGGTTAAGCGACCGGCCGCCGACAAAGTATACGTGCCAGCTGCTTCCATTCATTTCTATGGGAGCGTGCTGTTCGGAACGGCTGATCCGAACAGTGTTCGCTCATCTCTATTACTAACAGGCGGTGTCTCTGACCACTTTTCCAGGCACTTGACCCACATTGTCCTCACCTACATAAAGTCCCCATCCTGCTGCTACCCCAATAATAAAATATTGGGTAGCAATATATGATATATGATATATGATATTACCCCCCTATCTATCACCTTTGAGCTTCTGTGCCTTGTAGACATTCCTGACGTCGGTCATCGTAGAGCCTTTATGTAAGGCGATTCATCAAGGGGTTAACACTCAGTAGACAGGACAAGGAGATAAATATTCTTAAAATCTGATTCTCACGATATCGTATTAGATCACCGCCGGGCGACACTCACGGACATCGATTCTGTGACATTCCTCGTTGAATGAACAATGTGTCAAGTGTTAGTATCTGGCCGTTGCGCTCTAGTTCACCATCACCAGCTCAGACCTGGTTTCTCCTGCGTTGGCTGAGTCACGAGGTTTGGGAAGTATTTACACAAGTGGTTTGAGTTATAAGACACGTACAGTATTATTGCTTATGAGTAATTTAAAATTGCCTCCCAGACAAGCAGAAACTTGGCCACCGAAGCTGTACATTTGCCCAACAAAACTATAATTTGATGTGTTGTACAAATAGCAGATATCCGGCACTAATTCTTTACTGTGTTTTCTAATACAAATATGTAGAAGAACCGGTAGCTGAGAGGAAGATGGAGCCGAGTCCGGTTACTTTCCCAAGGCTAATGTCTTGGACGATCTACGGTTACCGTCCATGCGCCTTATTATAGTGCCGCCCTATCTCTCCGATCAGTCTGGAGCGGCGACGTACAAGACAGGAAGAGAAGAGGATAAACATGGCCGATGGTTAACCCTTTACTTACGATAAAATGTAGCAGATGTACAAAGTTCCCGGGCCCCGGTGTAAAATCTGGACCAGGCCCTCATGGACACACCCCCCCCCCTCCCCAAGGCTCCTGGGCCTTAGTTACATCCCAGGGTACATCTGTGTCCACCCCCCATTCTCAAGATGGGTGAGTGAGACCCCCCATTGATCAGCACTTTACTCTCTGTCCTATGGATAGAGGATAAATAATTTTGGTGGTTTAACCCTTTAATACATGCCAGCTTATGGAAAGTCTCTTCCAGGGAATCAGAATTTTAGGGGGACCTCAAATAAACCATTTTAACGGACCCCTACTCTCTTTCAGGCCACTCCTAATTGACACCACCTAGTGCCCCCTAAAAGTGCATGGGAAACCTAAACAGACCCCCTTTTTACATACCACTCCCCTTTTTCAGGCCATAACTGCTTTATACACCTAGTACCCCAAAGTGAGCAGGGGAACCTAAACAGACCCCCTTTTTACATATTACTCCCCTGTTTCAGGCCGTGCCTGTTGTATACCACCTAGTCCACCCTATATGTGCATAAGGTGCCAAGGCCTAGCACTACGGTTGAGCCGATCTTGAGATTTCAGGATCTTTTTAAAATCCGATTTTCGATCATTTTCCAGCCGATCCCGATCGCGAAATTTGCTCAATTGTCAATCGGGATCTGATCTTTCCCAATCGCGATCGCTCAACCCTATTAATGATATATACATGAATAGGGTTGAGCTGATCTTGATCTTGAAATGACCTCTGACCTCGATCCCGCTGGAAATTATCAGAATTCCAATTGAAATCTGATCTTTTCCGATTCCAATCACTCAACCCTATTCATGATATATACATGAATAGGGTTGAGCTGATCTTGAGATAACCTCCAACCTCGATCCCGACGGAAAAGATCGGAATTCCGATCGCGATCGTGAAATTCACTCGATCGCCCGTCAGAATCCGATCTTTTCCGATCCCGATAACTCAACCCTATGCATCATCCTGCTAAGTAGGGTAGAGTTATCGGGATCGGAAAAGATCGGATTCTGACGGGCGATCGAATAAATTTCACAATCGCGATCAGAATTCCGATCCCGATCTTTTCCATCGGGATCGAGATCAGAGGTTATCTCAAGATCAGCTCAACCCTACTCATGTATATATCATTAATAGGGTTGAGCCATCGGGATTGGGAAAGATCGGATCCCGATCAGTGATCGAGCAAATTTCACGATCGGGATCGGCTAGAAAATGATCGAAAATCGGATTTTAAAAACGATCCTGAAATCTCAAGATCGGCTCAATCGCAATGATTTAGTATCCTGACGTTTCTTAGAGGTTTCTGTGGTGCTCGGGAGATTTGCTAATTCTTCCAGGAATCTGAGAGGTTCCCCATTTTTTCCTGGACTTACTGGGTAGTTACGGATCTACATGAGGATTAGTCTGTGGTCAGTCAATAGAACCAATTCTAATTTTTTTCATGCGGAATTGACGGTATCTTGCTGGAAATCCACACTGCCATTACGATGTGTGTGTGTATGGGGCTGTACAACCTCCATTCACATGAATAGGATACGGATTTTACAAGAATTTAGGGGCCAAAATGTAAACAGACCATTGTCCTAAAATAATGGGATATGAAGGGTACATGCACACATGGAAAATCTGCTCTGGTGTGAATTCTGGTGTGCATTTTCATACATTTTCTCTTTTCGTACATATTTGGACTTGGACATGCCGCCATTTTTAAAAAAAATCTGGAAAAAAGAAATAAATTGACATAAATTTCCAGATTTTAATATCTGTAACGTAGGTCAATTCCTGCACAGGAAAAAACTGAGAAATAGAATTTTTCATCGCCTATAATGCTAAAGAGTCACCGTTAGAGATGAGCGAGTAGTGTTCGATCGAATACTTACCCGCCATAGGTATGCGTGTAAGCGGCCGTACACCAAGGGGTTAAGCGCATCGAATATTCCCCTTGGTGTTCGGCCGTTTACACGCATACCTATGACAGGTAGGTATTCGATCGAATACTCCTCGCTCATCTCTAGTCACCGTGCCTTAATATCTGCGCGGGACATCTGCACCTGGTCATGTCCGCACTATAGACACTATATTATTGGTCATATCATGCAAAAAAATATCATTTATGACTGACGTCCAGATTGAGATCTGACACTTCAATTTATTCCAATTATTCAATACTTTCTAGCGGTCTAATGCAGGGTGAGGACAGGGAAAGCAAAAATTTCCAGTGTGCATCTCTGGGGCCACCTAGTGGAAGCAACTAGCACTGCATCAATTCAGTTTTTGAAAACCTTTCCGTCTATATATGATGGCATCTCTGTTCCAGGTCTACAGATGTGAACATATCTTTAATAAGTCAAACTAATGATCCACCAACCGCACATCCTAGAAATGGACTCCCAATTTCTATAAAACAAATGTAATACAATATCACAACACGCTGCAGTTCACACCACAACTACTGGGTGACTACATACAACCCAGATATCATAGCTATCTCCCATGGTACTGTAAATGGGAGCTGAGCTGCAATAGCGTGATGTGGCCACTGCACAGTGTGTGGCGCTGTTTCTGTCTGCTGAGACACTGACATGGGAAAACTCCTTTAAGCCAAATTGTCAGTTTGCCAGTTTTAAACATGCCGGGAAAACGAAAATCTAATTTGTTGCAAAATTCTAAAACAACAAGAGCTATGAAGGAAGCCAGAAGTCACAGAGTTCTCCT
Organism: Leptodactylus fuscus; assembly: GCF_031893055.1. Lineage (NCBI taxonomy): Eukaryota > Metazoa > Chordata > Amphibia > Anura > Leptodactylidae > Leptodactylus > Leptodactylus fuscus. The sequence continues at coordinate 12,789,043 of NC_134267.1, read as the reverse complement.
CAAGTGGAGCTCAGGAGGATTGAGCAAGCTAGGCATCAAGCAGCTCTTAGGGCTCGTTCACACGGTGTAACGTGCCGCGAGATTTGGCACGTGTACGCCGCGTGACCCTTTGCGTGCCGTACACGCTCCCATTGAGTTCAATGGGAGCGGGGATCGTATGCGCCGCGCTAGTTTGCGGCCATGCATTTATTCACGGCCGCAAACTAGCGCGGCGCATACGATCCCCGCTCCCATTGAACTCAATGGGAGCGTGTACGGCACGCAAAGGGTCACGCGGCGTACACGTGCCAAATCTCGCGGGACGTTACACCATGTGAATGCTCCCTTAGAGCAGCCAAAACGTCAGAGCAGGCAGATCATTAACACCAACAACTCATTATATGGTGGCCCAACCAGCTGCTGAGATGCCGGAACAATCACAGGCACGGTGCGAGGAACAAGTTCAGCAGCAGGACAACTTAAGAACTGCCAAAACGCCGGAGCAGGTGGATCATCGACGGTAGCAATTTGTTGAATATAGGCGTATATATATATATATATATATATATATATATATATATATACGATTTTTCTTGTAACTGGGGCAGATACATACAGCCCCAGTTACAGGCGGAATACCGCCATCTATGCTCTACGGCAGAGCTGATCTGAGTTCTCTAGGACCCAGCAGCTCCACCTTGAAATCCGCTTCTGTCGCTTCTGTACCTGTTGCCATGTATCTCAATGGATTAGTGGGTATACAGGATCTTGTATAATGCAGGGAAGGGGAGATGCTGCCAACTGTTATATCTCAGACATGATAAAACTTAGGACAAAATGCGCGCTGCGGCAAACTTAGCCCCATCCACTTTTATGTTGACTCCACCCATTCTCATTTTTCATGTGCCCCTGGTTACAAACTATCTATATGATGAATTTCATCCAAATCTGTTCAGCCATTTTTGCGTGATCGAGTAACAAACACACAAATATCCGAACTTTCCCATTTTTAACCCCTTCCCGCCAATGGCATTTTTTCATTTTCGTTTTTCGTTTTTGACTCCCCTCCTTCTAAACCCCATAACTTTTTTATTTCTCCGCTCCCAGAGCCATATGAGGTCTTAATTTTTGCGGGACAAATTTTTCTTCATGATGCTACCATTAATTATTCTATATAATGTACTGGGAAGCAGGGAAAAAATTCAGAATGGGGTGGATTTGAAGAAAAAATGCATTTCTGCGACTTTCTTACGGGCTTTGGTTTTACGGCGTTCACTGTGCAGCCAAAATGACATGTCCCCTATATTCTGTGTTTCGTTACGGTTCCAGGGATACCAAATTTATATGGTTTTATTTACATTTTGACCCCTAAAAAAAATTCCAAAACTGTGTTAAAAAAATTTTTTTCTAAAAGTCGCCATATTCCGACGGCCGTAACTTTTTTATACGTAAGTGTACGGGGATGCATAGGGCGTCTTTTTTTGCGGGGTCGGGTGTACTTTTTAGTTCTACCATTTTCGGGAAATGTTATTGCTTTGATCACTTTTTATTCAAATTTTTATCAGAATCAAAACAGTGAAAAAACGGCGGTTTGGCACTTTCGACTATTTTTCCCGCTACGGCGTTTACCGAACAGGAAAAATATTTTTATAGATTTGTAGAGCGGGCGATTTCGGACACGGGGATACCTAACATGTATGTGTTTCACAGTTTTTAGCTACTTTTATATGTGTTCTAGGGAAAGGGGGGTGATTTGAACTTTTAATTCTTTTTATATTTTTTTATATTTTTTTAACTTTTTTTTGCATTTTTTTTTTGCATTTATTAGACCCCCTAGGGGTGTTGAACCCCAGGGGTCTGATCACTAATGCAATGCATTACAATGCTAATGCATTGCAATGCACTGCAAAAAAGCATCCTTTCTTTTGCAGGCTGCATAGACCAGCCTGCAAAAGAGAGGATTTGCAGACAAGCCTGGGAGCCTGTACAAGGCTCCCGGCTGTCATGGCAATGGGACATCAGCCCTGGAGCATGCTCCAGGAGCCGGCGATCCCGGCCAAAATGGCGGCGCCCATGCGCCGCCGGGAAAATGGCGCCTCTGGCGCCTTTGACCGCGGCACCGGAGGGGTTAATGCCTCCGATTGGTCCGGGGACCGATCGGAGGCATTAGAGCCGGTTGTCTACTGCTTAAAGCAGTAGACACCCGGCGGCTATGGCGGCCGCCCGGCTCCCGGGCGGTCGCCATAGTTACAGACCCGACATGCGCCGTACTATTACGGCGCATGTCGGGAAGGGGATAATATTAGTAGGATGGTAAATTCCTTTTATATCATCTCTACAGATACATGTATTATAAAACCCCTTGTCATCATACACACACATGCGACATTGCAAAGTGCATGACATCATAGAACCCTGTGACATCACAATGAGTGTAGAATGTGTCAGGTTCTCAACGTCAGCCATCTTGTGTCACTAGAGCTTGAAGAAGACAGACGTGCAGGTAAGTAGCTCTTCACTTAGTGCTGACTCCTTCACACATTGTATTGGTGGGAAGGGGAGGGGGGGTCTGAAGTTTGGGATCAGCACTGCCAACATCTCAGCTAGACCTCTGTACAATGTGATTCCTGCTGTGACATCAGGACAATTCTTTACAGGACAGACAATTCTTTAGAAATGCCTCATTCTATGACCATGTGCACACCCGGGAATGGGTTGTAACTTGTTACCCTTCCAAAATGTGCAAAGATCTAGCCATATGGTCTAGCAGGGCACTCGGACAGGGAGGTGAAGCATTAGGTTATTGCCTTTATACTGTAGGTGTGTCCCGATATATCAGGGCTCTTACTTTATATGTGTCCCGATATATCAGGGCTCTTCCATGTTGCACTCTGATGAAGATTTAAATGGATGCGGTCACTGTTACATATCTGTGATGTCATCATGTACATGAATGTTTTATGGTGCAGATCTCTGTATTATAGATGCCACATGACATCACCGACGTTCCATGATATCACTATGGGTGTGGAATGTGTACAGTTCTTTACATGAGCCATCTTGTGTCACTTGAGCTTGACATCTTGAAGTTGATGGTCGCTGCAGGTATGTAGCTCTTCACTCAATGCTGAGGCCTTATTCACACACTGGGGCAGATGACACAGCTATTGTACAGACGTCAGCTCTCATAGGTACGGCCGGATTTAATTTTTTATTTATTTTTACAGGGTGTTTTTTGGTGTATTACGTCGGATGAGCTGCACGTTCACATTCAGCACTTTCACCAGACATGGACGGATGTACGGAAATGGCTGTACAGAGAGACGGATGCATGGTGAGGGATGCATGGAGAGGGATGCATGGAGAGGGATGCATGGAGAGGGATGGATGGAGACGGATGCAAGGAAAAGCTTTGGATGTACAGTCATAGCCGTACACACATAGACAGACACACAGAAGGACAGACATAGACAGACAGACACCGGTCACTTTTGACTGTTGATTGTGCTTTCACACTCGTGGTAGCATAAGACGGACTCTACACCCCACACAAGTGGCTCACATAGTGCAGCTCATCCAGGACACATCAATGCCAGCTGTGGCAAGAAGGTTTGCTGTGTCTGTCAGCGCAGTGTCCAGAGGATGGAGGCGCTACCAGGAGACAGGCCAGTACACCAGGAGACGTAAGAGGGCATCAACCCAGCAGCAGGACCGCTACCTCTGCCTTTGTGCAAGGAGGAACAGGAGCAGCACTGCCAGAGCCCTGCAAAATGACCATGTGCATGTGTCTGCTCAAACGGTTAGAAACTGACTCCATGAGGATGGTATGAGTGCCCGACACCCACAGATGGGGCTGTGCTCATAGCCCAACACCGTGCAGGACGCTTGGCATTTGCCACAGAAATACCAGGATTGGCAACTTCACCACTGGTACCCTGTTCACAGATGAAAGCACCACCCCCTGACGAAGGCTAGTGCCGAAACGCGCGTTGGGACGCCGGCTGGCGTACTTTCACTGATTCCCTTTCAACACCATCTAACATGGGTGAGTACTCTCATCATTTGGCATACTCCCCCCTGGCAATGTACATGGGGTTCTCCATACACCTCTCCATACACCTTCTGCGCAGGGTTATAATTCAGTTCTTGAATCTCATGATTGATATTTGCTATTACTTATAGTCACATGGTCCTGATAATTTTTCGCTCTGTTACTCGTCTATGTGACATTGTATGAATCCATTCCCTTGGTATGAACCTCTGGTGGTTGTAAAGAATTCAATTTACTTTTTGGCTACATCTTTATTTGATGCTGTGCAGGGACATTACAACAATCACTTTCTGTGAAAACTAAAAATAAAATAAAATTTTTTTTGCAGTGCCAGGGTTTATACCCTCTCTTTACTGTTTCCTACTCGGTACATTTAATATACGGTATATACTTGATTGTATCCACGCCTACCCCGGCCTTGTTTTGGGAAAGTTTTTGTCCTCTATGTGTTTTTGTACATCCGTGTTGTAATATTTGTTCAATAAAATTTGTTTTTTTATTTTTTCATGCACGCTGAGTGTTGTCTCTATCTCATTATTCTTTCCTTGGTTTCTACAGATGAAAGCAGGTTCACACTGAGCACATGTGACAGACGTGACGAGTCTGGAGATGCCGTGGAGAGCGATCTGCTGCCTGCAACATCCTTCACCATGACCGGTTTGGCAGTGGGTCAACCAGAGGTAGCCGGACTGCCATTAGGTCCCGAGATGAGATCCTCAGACCCCCTGTGAGACCATATGCTGGTGCGGTTGGCCCTGGGTTCCTCCTAATTCAGGACAAGACCAGACCTTATGTGGCCGGAGTGTGTCAGCAGTTCCTACAAGATGATGACATTGAAGCTATGGACTGGCCTGCCCGTTCCCCAGACCTCAATCCTTTTGATCACATCTGGGACATCATTGGTTAATAAATTTGATTTCCATTGATGATTTTTGTGTGATTTTGTTGTCATCACATTCCACTGTACAGAGCAAAGTATTCAATGAGAAGATTTCATTCAGATCTAGGTGTTATTGGGGGGGGTCCCTTTATTTTTTTTAGCAGTGTATATATATATATACACACTATATATATATACACATACATACATACATACATACATACATATATACATATTCTCCCTCATCCTTATATTATAAATAGCCCCCTCCCCTTCTAAATGACCATGGACTTATTAAAACTAGATAATTACCTACACAGACATTAAACCGTAGGTGTAGCTGGAGAGGGACATTACACTGGGGGCAACTAGAGATGGACAGGTCCCCCTCCAGCTAGTCCCACGGTTTAATGTTTCCCTCCAGTTGTCCCCAATTTAATGTTCCCTAGTTTAAGTGCCCCCTTCATCTGCCCCATTTCATGTCCCCTTCTCCATCTCTGCCCATGTTTTCATCTCCCCCCACCATTTCATATAACCCCTTCATCTGCCCCCAGTTTCATATCCTCTTTCATCTTCCCCCAGTTTCTTGTCCCCCCTCCATCTAAGCCCCCAGTTTCATGTACCCCCTCCATCTCTGCTTCCAGTATAATGACAAACACACACTCACACTCACACACACTCTCTCATACCTGCATCTCACATCCCCTCCCTCTTCTCAGTACCTTACACGCATTTCTTCATTGCACGGGACACTGACACGCCCACCTAGTCATGTGACCGTGTGATGTCACACAAGGTCCTTGAACCATAGTCAAGTGTTCCTCCGATCACCGCAGCCTCTTATCTGTTATAAGAGCAGACGGTGACCGGAGGAAGGATTGTTCAGTAAAACATTAAAGGGACAGAGCGGGACAAGTAGGGAGCTGTGCGGGACCGGGGTAGGAAAGCGGGACTTTCACTCCAAATGCAGGACGGTTGGGAGGTATGGAACAGTGGTTTTGATGTCATATGAAAGACCAAATTCTCATCTTTTATATGTCACCAAGAGTATTTCAAGACATCATCTGTTGTCTTTAACTGATGATATTTAGGATTAATAATAAAGGTGAAGGTAAAGCTTGTGTCCTATAGAAGGTGAGAGCCTCATCTGTTATATAGAACCCAAACCATTGTTCTAAGTTTTTCAATACCTGAGATATAACTGTTTGAAGTGAACCTTCCCCCACCTTCCCCCAGCTTCATCTTCCCTGCATTTTGTGGGCCCAATTCTCCATTCTCAGGTGAGAAACCAGTGAGACAAACTACATAAAAATACAGGATGTCCAACCAGAGACCCCTACCAACCACAAGAATGACCACCGCACCATTTAAAGGGGTTGTCCAACAAAAAATTATTTTTCTTTGGAGGCCAGTGAAAAAAAACCCCAAAACATACTGACCTGTCCCCGGTGCTCCGTTGTTCCAGGCCACTGTCCAGTCTTGCTTTATTCCTGCACATTGCGAGCACTTGTTCTTGTACTTGGTAGTGGCCCCGGGGATAGGACCCCATCGATTATACATTTATCAGGATAGGTGCTAAATGTCCACTGTAATACATATGCAATGAGCGCCCCCTACTGGCGGTAATTCTAGGTATTGTAGGTACTAAGTAACCCAATATAATTTCCGTCATATAGTGTTTTTATTAAAATTGGACCTTTTAGCTATTGTAGCACGCTTATAATAATATGCAAACCTCCGAAATGTCCCTAATTTAGCAGAACAGTCTCAGATCTCAGATGCTGTCCTGCAGTCTCAGACAGAGGAAAGTATGTCCAGCATCAGCTCATCTGTGGCCAGAGGACATTATACTGGAGGTCATAATGAGAGATATATTATACTGTAGAGGCACAATAAAGGGGACATTATACTGTAGAGACCACAATAAGGGGGGCATTATACTGTAGAGACCACAATAAGGGGGCATTATACTGTAGAGACCACAATAAGGGGGACATTATTCTGTAGTGGACACAGTAAGGGGGACATTATATGATGGAGGCCACAGTAAGAGGATCATTATACTGTATTGGACACAATAAGGAGAACATTACACAGTAGAGGTCACATTAAGGGGAACATTATACTGTAGAAGTCACAATAAGGGGGGCATTATACTGTAGAGACCCCAATAAGGGGGACATTATACAGTAGAGATCACATTAAGGGGAACATTATACTGTAGAGACCCCATAAGGGGAGCATTATACTGTAGAGACCACAATAAGGGGGGCATTATACTGTAGAGACCCCAATAAGGGGGGCATTATACTGTAGAGACAATAAAAAGGGGGGCATTATAGTGTAGAGACGATAAAAAGGGGGGCATTATACTGTAGAGACCCCATAAGGGGAGCATTATACTGTAGAGACCCCAATAAGGGGGGCATTATACTGTAGAGACGATTAAAAGGGGGGCATTATAGTGTAGAGGGCACAACAAAGGGGACATTATACTGTGGAGGCCATAATGAGAGAGATATTATACTGTAGAGGGCACAACAAAGGGGACATTATACTGTAGAGACCCCAATAAGGGGGGCATTATACTGTAGAGACCCCAATAAGGGGGATATTATACTGTAGAGACCCCAATAAGGGGGCATTATATTGTAGAGACCACAATAAGGGGAACATTATACTGTAGAGACCCCAATAAGGGGGACATTATACTGTAGAGACCCCAATAAGGGGGACATTATTCAGTAGAGATCACATTAAGGGGAACATTATACTGTAGAGACCACAATAAGGGGGACATTATACTGTAGTGGACACAGTAAGGGGCACATAATACTGTAGAGGTCACATTAAGGGAAACATTATACTGTAGAGGTCACAATAAGGGGGGCATTATATGATGGAGGCCACAGTAAGAGGCTCATTATACTGTATTGGACACAATAAGGAGAACATTACACAGTAGAGGTCACATTAAGGGGAACATTATACTGTAGAGATCACAATAGGAAGAAATTCTACTGTAAAGTTCACATTGAGGGAGACATTATTCTGTAGTGGATACAGTAAGGAGGACATTATACAATAGAGGCCAAAATAAGGAGCCACAAGCAGGTATGACTCTGTGTCAGGACTACTAAGGGGGCATTATACTGTAGGGGGCACAAGGGGACATGAGTGAGAATGAGGGCCCATAAGGGCTTACGATACTCAAATTGACACCACTGCACTGATTTTATCCCTCTTTCGGTCTTCTGGAAGGTGTGATATGAAACATAAAAACATATAGAGATACTGGGCTTTCTAAGTAAAGTTGGAGTGTCGCTTTAAGACTTACCCCGATATCCCATAAAAGCGCCCGTATAATTGCAGCGAATGACACTACAGTATAGTAAATAGCCGGAAACCGGCCCGAGACTTTTTGTTTACCGACACCAAAACCTTACTCGGCAGTGGAACTTTTCGGATCTCCCTGAACCACATATTTAATAAATAGGTTCTATTTTTATACCCCCCCCCTCCCCCGCCCCGTAAAATATGGAATAATTTAGAGCTGTCTCAGTAAATCAGTGCCTAGTCTAGCAGAAAGTACTAAATCATGGCAACAGGTCATTATGCATGTCAGCCTGGAGGAAGAGGGCCCGCTAACTTTCTAAAACAGGCCATTTCTCTTTATGAACTCGGTAATTAGTATAAAACGAGTTCCAGGTGTTATCACTGCGGCCCCTCACAAACTTCTAAGCCCACCTGAAAGTAATAGCTCGTGTCACATGACTCGCTACACGGGGTGCGCTTACTAGGAAATATTAGATACTACGCAGAGAAAAAAAAAAAATTACGGCTGTGAATTAACCTCTTAAGGACCGGAAGAATTTTTGCAAATTTTTTTTTTTTTGCATGCGCCAGTCAAAAACTTTTTCATTTTTGAGGTTATTAAATTTATTTTTGTGCATTTTTTCTTTTTGCAACAAATTTTACTTTTTTTTAACCAAACTGCATTAATTTTTTTTTTTTTTTTTTATAAATTTGAGGCTTTTAGGCCCCCATGTAGTGAAACACGGCTAAAAAAAACACCATGAAAAAAAATTGCAACAAATTTAGTCTTCCCCTATTGAATATATAGGTGAAATACTCCTGATTCTACGCCTAAAATGAAAAAAAAAAAAAATTGTAAGTGTTTTTGAAAGTGCAAATTTTTTGCAGCTTTTTTGCAAGGCATGGATGAGATTCATTTAGCTGGTGCTGTAAAGTGCAGCAGTGTATTTTAGGCTATGTTTTTGCAGCAGACTAAAATGCTGCGATACTGCAGTATGGAGCCTTATCCTAAGCCTATATTCACATTGTTTGAAGCCCAATTTTTTAACCATCACACAACTGCATTCAATTCATTCATAATCCATAGTGCAGGTTAAGAAAACAAATTATATAATAGACTTCACTAAAGAAAAGTGCCCGTGTCTCTATTACCTAAATTATTTCACAAGAAGTATCAGTTTACAATGTAGTCTATGGAGAGGGGAGGAGGAGAAGGAGCGAGACAGAGATATGTGACTGTCTACAGCATTGAATGAGTCATTTCTGTCAGGGGAAGGCCGGATAGTAAATCCTGATAACCCAGCTGTGTTGTGAAAAAGAAATGTCTCTCTAGAGTGCAGATGTCTGTTTGTTGTAAGGAGCTCTCTACTTCTCCCCCCCCCCCCCTCTCCATAGATTTCTATTGTTCAATTTGGCAGTGAAGAAGCAGGCCATATTCTTTAACTTCTTGCCGATCACCCATTGACTATCTACATCCAGGCAGTCAGCAAGTAACTCTGCAAAGGTATACCTGTATGTCCTTGCAGAGTTAGCAGCTGCACAATATTGGAGGGGTGACAGACTCCCCAAAGAGAGGGCAGAGATGGTTTGTTAGCGTCCCTGCCTTTCCAATCATTGTATACACAGTATATACTCCCTACTATATACTCGAAAAGAAATACAGCCTTCAAAGCCTCATGTCCCAAAATTCCTGAAAATGTGCCCAGTTATGAACCCCAGAAAACCGCAGGTCATGAAGTGGTTAATAAGGTATTTTAGAATCTCATCTTTACCTGCGCTATGTCAAAAAATAAACTTAGTTCTGCTTTATTACCGGCAAAGTGCGCCCCAATCCTCACCATATACCGTGCCCCTATACACCGCGCCTACGTCAGGACTCGGAATGTACAAGGCTAGGTAACTCCCCCACGATACAATGTGTCTTTCCAAGATTCTAAGTCACATGACCCACCAGCTATACTCAAGGGGGGGCAGGATTTTTACCTCTTCCATTTCCATCCTGCGTCTCTTATCGCTGTGCGATGCTGCCACCTGTTGGCCACACTTAAGAAAATTAAAAATGAAAAGTAAGATTTGTGCTTCACAAGTGAAATCTACAAAAACATCCCAGTATATAGAAATATCTGCTGTCCCCGTAACCATAAAGTCATAGTATACAGTGAGCACAGTTCAGGTCCATCATGAAGAATCCAGCAGATGAATTAAAGGGGTTCTCCTAAGAACAGAAGAGATGGAGCCCCCTCTGATGGTGTCTGTCTGTATTCACCTCATGTCTTAATGTCCGTTGTTCTCATCCTATGATAGATGACAGTAGCAGACTGTGGTAATGGTGGTGTGAACATACCCTAAAATTACAAACGTCTTCACAAGGTGTGTTCACATCTGGCATTTAGTTTGTTTACAAAGGATAGGAAATGTATATTTATGCAAATTTTACCAAAAATACCAATAAATGTAGCAAATGCCATGACAAAAAAGTGACAGGTAACACTGGAGTATAGCAGGATAGTGCAGGATACTTCCACACTACAAATCCACAGTCACTTACAATACAATGTATGTTGACCAGGTTTTCATGTGGATTTTGCTGCAGATTATGTTGGGTGGTATCTGACACACACGTGAACTCGACAGGGACTCATTGTGACTGACTAAGGAGCCACAGAAACCTTGTAGCTGAGCTTTATGCTGCTCCGCGTCTGACCTCTATACAGGGAAGTTCTAATCATGATTGTCTAGTTCTGATCAATTGGGTGCAAATAGAGGATATCACATGTATGTAATATAATAATATCCCACTAGATGGAGCCATTATATGAGGACAGAAAATATCCAGAAAAAGTGTCCAAGACAATGGGCATCATTATTACATAGATAGATAGATAGATAGATAGATAGATAGATAGATAGATAGATAGATAGATAGATAGATAGATAGATAGGAGATAGATAGATAGATAGATAGATAGATAGATAGATGATAGATAGATAGATAGATAGATAGATAGGAGATAGATAGATAGGTAGGTAGGTAGATAGATAGATAGATAGATAGATAGATAGGAGATAGATAGATAGATAGATAGATAGATAGATAGATAGATAGATAGGAGATAGATAGATAGATAGATAGATAGATAGATAGATGATAGATAGATAGGAGATAGATAGATAGATAGATAGATAGATAGATAGATAGGAGATAGATAGATAGATAGATAGATAGATAGATAGATGATAGATAGATAGATAGGAGATAGATAGATAGATAGATAGATAGATAGGAGATAGATAGATAGATAGATAGATAGATAGATAGATGATAGATAGATAGATAGATAGATAGATATATAGAAGATAGATAGATAGATAGATAGATAGATAGATAGATAGATAGGAGATAGATAGATAGGTAGATAGATAGATAGATAGATAGATAGATAGATAGGAGATAGATAGATAGATAGATAGATAGGAGATAGATAGATAGATAGATAGATAGATGATAGATAGATAGGAGATAGATAGATAGATAGATAGATAGATAGATAGATAGATAGATAGGAGATAGATAGCTAGATAGATAGATAGATATATAGATAGATAGGAGATAGATAGATAGATAGATAGATAGATAGATAGATGATAGATAGATAGATAGGAGATAGATAGATAGATAGATAGATAGATAGATAGATAGATAGATAGATAGGAGATAGATAGATAGATAGATAGATAGATGATAGATAGATAGATAGATAGATAGATAGATAGATAGAAGATAGATAGATAGATAGATAGATAGATAGATAGATAGGAGATAGATAGATAGGTAGATAGATAGATAGATAGATAGATAGGAGATAGATAGATAGATAGATAGATAGATAGATAGGAGATAGATAGATAGATAGATAGATAGATAGATGATAGATAGATAGGAGATAGATAGATAGATAGATAGATAGATAGATAGATAGATAGGAGATAGATAGCTAGATAGATAGATAGATATATAGATAGATAGGAGATAGATAGATAGATAGATAGATAGATAGATAGATAGATAGGAGATAGATAGATAGATAGATAGATAGATAGATAGGAGATGATAGATAGATAGATAGATAGATAGATAGATAGATGATAGATAGATAGATAGATAGATAGATAGATAGATAGGAGATAGATAGATAGATAGATAGATAGGAGATAGATAGATAGATGATAGATAGATAGATAGATAGATAGATGATAGATAGATGATAGATAGATAGATAGATAGATAGATAGATAGATAGGAGATAGATAGATAGATAGATAGATAGATAGATAGATAGGAGATAGATAGATAGATAGATAGATAGATAGATAGATAGGAGATAGATAGATAGATAGATAGATAGATAGATAGATAGATAGGAGATAGATAGATAGATAGATAGGAGATAGATAGATAGATAGATAGATAGATAGATAGATAGGAGATAGATAGATAGATAGATAGATAGATAATAGATAGATAGGGGAGAGATAGATAATAGATAGACTGAAAATAATGCTACGTTCATGCTCAGTACTACAACACATAAAACTTCAGAAACTCACCGAAAGTGAAAAGACTGAAAATTTGGTTGTAAGTAGGGTTGAGCCGATCTTGGCTTTGGCTTAAAAAAAAACACAACAAAATCTGCAACAAAAAAGCTACTTTTCCGCAATGTGGGGCCTCGGCCTAAGGCTAAGGCCCCACTGGGTGTAAACGCAGCACTAAAGCATGAACGCATTGCCGTTCTTTCCGCAGAGCTTTTAAGAGAAAGTTCTCAGAGTTTTCCTCCGCGGACTTTCTCTTACCATTATATCTACGGGAAAGCCGCCGGCGTTTCCGTTGATATAATTGACATGCTGCGATTTGCAAATCCGCAACGGCTTTGCAAATCGCAGCGTGTACGCACTGCGTTTTTGTTCCGCAATGTGGCACGGGATTCGCATGAATCCCATCCTCTTCGCTTGCACTGTAAAATGCTGCAATTTTTCCCACAGCGTCTCCGCTGCGGGCAAATCACGGTGTTTACGCCCAGTGGGGCCCCGGCCTTAAAGTGACTTTTCCATTAGCACTGGACGCCTTAGACATTTAGAGAGGGATCAACGCAACCAATATGTAAGAGCACTATGCAGGCACAGGAGCTTTTCTTAAAGGGGTGTTCTGCACCCCTCCCCTTTAAAAATTGACAGGGAAAGGGTTAAAATAACTATGACTAAAATAATAATGACTTATCCTACTACTACTGGAAGAGCAGAATCGGAGACTGGCGAAGGACCCGGCCTAATGTCATGTTAAATTGTGGGTTAACCCTTTATCAGATTTTGGTATATCTCAGATTGTGGATCATATACTTTAATTTCTTTTGTGGGCACGGATGGTAGATATAAATAGATGGAGATATAATAGAGCGTTGTCTGCATTTCCAGTAATACAGCCCCGATGCCCAGACCGCTGACTCTTACTGTAAAGTGGGGGCAAGAAATTAACCCCGTCCTAGTGACATCAGCCATTATGAATAACAATGAGACCCTGTCCTCTCTGTGACATTTACTGCAGGGATATTTAGCACCGCACAATTACTTCTGCACCAAATCATGTGCTGTATCTGTATACGGCTAAGAATATATGGGAGATAAAACAGATAATACAAAACTGGATAGAGGGACTATGTGGTCTTCAGCTGAGACTAAAAGGGGACTGGGACTCAAAAGTATTTTACCTGTAGAGTGCCCAGATTACCAGGTTACCATTCACATGGTGGAGAGGCAATCGTCGAGACATCAGGCGCAGCTTAAGACTGTCTAGTCTATGTTTGTACTGTCTTTATACAGTATCTGTAAATCTGCCCCAAAGTATTAGTGCCTTGTTACAGTGGCATACATACCGTAATGGAAGACGGGTATAGAGATACAGGGTGCAGAGGTACGGGGTACTGGTCCCTGGAGCCTGAGAGAGCCCATAAATCTCTCTAGAACATAAAATGAGAGATAGCACATGAGGGCTCCATCATAGATTCTGCATTGGGACCCAAAAGCTTTAGGTTACACCTCTGGAGCCAGGGCACAACCGCTATGACTATGGAATTGAACTGCTTTCCCTGCTTGGTGTGACACCTGAGGCTGCCACTGGAGGGCGCTCACTACATAGAGAATTACAAAGAGTCTGTAGTGTTAGTAGTCGAGTAAATCTATATGTAGTCACAAATATAGCGTTCCCCTATACAGGTATAGCATGAAGCGAATCGGCACATGGGGTTGGATGTAGAAACAAGGCCATTATCTCCAGGAGTAGTACATTTCTAATTTCCTGATTTTTCCTAATTGACCTGCTTATCAAGCTTCATGCACATAACTGTATGCAGTGTATGGGTCCACAATAACAGAAAGGATGGGACGCGGATTGACACTGAACCATTCACTTTTTTGAATCAAGCATATAGGGAAACTACTGCCAGCACTGCCACAGAAAGTGAAGAGATATATACTGTATATGTCCCTCTGATATCTATGTATCAACCTCTACAAAGGTATTTGTCTATCTGTGATTGAGCTGACTGTGTGCTGAACCTTGTTGCATCTCAGTTGCAGCAGAACTGACTGTGTGCTGAACCCTGCTACGTCTGAGATGCAGCAGAGCTGCACACAGTCAGCTCTGCTGAATCTCAGATGCAACAGGGTTTAGCACACAGTCAGCTTTGCTGCATCTGAGATGCAACAGGGTTCAGCACAGTCAGCTCTGCTGCATCTCAGATGGAGCAGGGTTCAGCACACAGTCAGCTCTGCTGAATCTCAGATGCAACAGGGTTTAGCACACAGTCAGCTTTGCTGCATCTGAGATGCAACAGGGTTCAGCACTGTCAGCTCTGCTGCATCTGAGATGCAACACGGTTCAGCACAGTCAGCTCTGCTGCATCTCAGATGGAGCAGGGTTCAGAACACAGTCAGCTCTGTTGCATCTCAGATGTAGCAGAGCTGTCAACTCTGCTATACCTGAGATTGGACCACAATGGAGACTGCTGTGGACAGATCTTAGACTCCGCCTCCTCACAGACAAGCCTCCAGCAGAATCAGCATTGATTGGCCGAATGCTGTACACTGTATGGCATTCGGCCAATCAACACTGGTCAATGCATTCCTATGGGAAAAAGTCAGCTCCCGGTCAACTCTTATTATCACATTATTAGTGGCGTAACACAGGGACTTTGGCGTGTTAGATGCCCCCAGACATGCTTCCCCTGCTGTCCCAGTTGCATTCCAGGGTGTTGGCATCATTTCCTGGGGTGTCATAGTGGACTTGGTGACTCTCCTGAGTCGAATGGTGGGTTCCCCTGAAACGAAGCATTTTTCCCCATTGACTACAGTGGGGTTCGATATTCGTTCGAATAGTCAAATATTGAGGGGCTATTCGAAACGAATATCGAATATTTCACTGTTCGCTCATCTCTAATTAAAATACAACTAAGGCTAAGTTCACATTGTCATTATTACAGTCCGTTGATCTCATCCATTATAAGTTGGAGCGCCCTCTGTCTGCAGTCAACCTAATGGGAAAGCATGACGGAAACTTTCCTCTTTCATGATATTCCATCATTGTTTGATAAAAAGGGAATGAACTACGGGACCCCTCCTATCCCAAAAACAAAGGTCCCATGTCCGTCTTGATAATAAAAGATGGCCGCCATGATGAATTGCTGACTACTATACTGTAAGACGTCTTTGCTGCTTTCATTGGTTATAAAGCTGCGCGTGACTCGAAACACGAAACAGGAATCTTACTAGGAGAAGAATTTGCCTGGACAAGATGAAAGATTTCTAGGCATCGATCTCTCCTATACAGCAATTTAGAAAATTAAAGAATTAACCCTTTGCAGTCTGTAGAGGACCTAGACACCACCTTATGCTTATTTCATAGGAGAGAAGGCGATGGCATGTTCCCTTTAAGGAGTTTTACAAGAAGCGTCTTGCACAATGGAGGAATTAACGACTAGATCCTGTAATTATACTAATGAATGTTTTTCCCTGGGAAAGAACAATGGACAAAGAGGAAAGTTTATCACATGTCGTAGATCATCATATCTGTCACCACCGCAAATTATACTCCGCAGCTATCAGGGAGATATCTCACAGCGCTCATGTCAGGTGGATATGGGAGAGTCCTTCATTGTATTAGTCATGTATTACCTCCTGATAACCAGCCATGACGTCCTTATTGTGGTCAGGTTATCTTCTCATACATGTAGTGTCCTCCTGATAACCAGCCATGATGTCCTTATTGTGGTCGGGTTATCTTCTCATAGATGTAGTGTCCTCCTGATAACCAGCCATGATGTCCTTATTGTGGTCGGGTTATCTTCTCATACATGTAGTGTCCTCCTGATAACCAGCCATGATGTCCTTATTGTGGTCAGGTTATCTTCTCATACATGTAGTGTCCTCCTGATAACCAGCCATGATGTCCTTATTGTGGTCGGGTTATCTTCTCATACATATAGTGTCCTCCTGATAACCAGCCATGATGTCCTTATTGTGGTCAGGTTATCTTCTCATACATGTAGTGTCCTCCTGATAACCAGCCATGATGTCCTTATTGTGGTTGGGTTATCTTCTCATACATATAGTGTCCTCCTGATAACCAGCCATGATGTCCTTATTGTGGTCGGGTTATCTTCTCATACATATAGTGTCCTCCTGATAACCAGCCATGATGTCCTTATTGTGGTCGGGTTATCTTCTCATACATATAGTGTCCTCCTGATAACTAGCCATGATGTCCTTATTGTGGTCAGGTTATCTTCTCATACATGTAGTGTCCTCTCCTGATAACCAGACATGATGTCCTTATTGTGATCAGGTTATCTTCTCATACATGTAGTGTCCTCCTGATAACCAGCCATGACGTCCTTATTGTGGTCAGGTTATCTTCTCATACATGTAGTGTCCTCCTGATAACCAGCCATGATGTCCTTATTGTGATCAGGTTATCTTCTCATACATGTAGTGTCCTCCTGATAACCAGCCATGATGTCCTTATTATGGTCGGGTTATCTTCTCATACATCTAGTGTCCTCCTGATAACCAGCCATGATGTCCTCATTGTGGTCAGGTTATCTTCTCATACATGTAGTGTCCTCCTGATAACCAGCCATGATGTCCTTATTGTGGTCGGGTTATCTTCTCATACATGTAGTGTCCTCCTGATAACCAGCCATGATGTCCTTATTGTGGTCGGGTTATCTTCTCATACATGTAGTGTCCTCCTGGTAACCAGCCATGATGTCCTTATTGTGGTCAGGTTATCTTCTCATACATGTAGTGTCCTCCTGATAACCAGCCATGATGTCCTTATTATGGTCGGGTTATCTTCTCATACATCTAGTGTCCTCCTGATAACCAGCCATGATGTCCTCATTGTGGTCGGGTTATCTTCTCATACATGTAGTGTCCTCCTAATAACCAGCCATGATGTCCTTATTGTGGTCGGGTTATCTTCTCATACATGTAGTGTCCTCCTAATAACCAGCCATGATGTCCTTATTGTGGTCGGGTTATCTTCTCATACATGTAGTGTTCCCCTGATAACCAGTCTACAACAAGGATATCATGGCAGGGTTTCAGACCATAGAAAGTTCCTGCATTCATTGTAATATCCATTGATAACTGGTCATGACAAAAGATGTCACTACTAAGATGTTTAGAAAAAAAACTCTGTAAAACAGTTTTTTATCTTTGCAAAAAAACTCAACTATTCATTGTCTAATTTAAATATAGGAATGTTCATGGGGAAACCCCTTTAAGGAAACAAGGTAAGAATCAGCTGTTCTTAGCAGTTCATACAAAGAGGATGGAGCAGGAAGCAGACAGCACCGTTCTCTGTGTAGTGGCCAGTCCAGGTACTGCACATTAGTTTCCCATTCACTTATATGGGAGCTACATGGTAGCGATTCAATTCCACCACTATCTGCATCCTGCTCTTGTGTAACCTGGGGAAAACAAATGATTGGTAGGGGTTTTGGGTGTTAGACACAAACAGATGTACTGTAACAAATGGGTTTATACTCCATGAAACCTTGACATTAATTGACGCTGGAGCTGAAGTTACGAAGGAGTAATGGTGGCGACGTCTTCACCGCAGAAAAAACTACAGTAAAAGTAAAAATAGTCTGGTGACGTCAATAGAAGCAAGACAGATAATGTATCACATAAGCCACATGAGATGTTCTGATTTATACTGCGGGAAATCCATTCTCAGAGTGTCAAAATATTTAAGTTTGCTATTTCTTACATGTCTAGTAGCGCCCTTCACATCTGCCATGATGCCGCCATAGACTATTTATCTTCTTGGAGATGAGGTCACAGCTAGAATCTACCAGAGCTTCAGATTGACATGTTCCACCTGGTGACCAATCCAGAGAAATTACATAATTACAGTAACGGACTCAAGACCCTTGGACTGCACAGACGAAATTAAAGGGATTCTATCATTAAAACCCCTTTTATTGTAGATAAGACGTTGGAATAGCCTTTAGAAAGGCTATTCGTCTCTTACCTTTAGATGTGATCTCCGCCGCGCTGTTCCTTAGAAATACCGTTTTTTACCGGTATGCAAATTAGTTATCCCGCCCCCATCGCTGCGAGAGAACTAATTTGCATACCCTGTCACGTCACAATAGCTATTGATATAAGTATGACAATGGTTTTCTCTGACCCCAGCCATTGCTGCAGGGTAGTTATGGTCAATGACCGTTCCCCTGTCCTATGTGTGGGTGCTATATATAAGCTCTCCATGTTGTAGATCTACGGGCATGTGGCACCAAGGGGTTAATAATGTTCCTATTTTTCATAACCCTATCTATAGCTATATCCCTACTCTGAAGTTTATATTCTCCTGAATCTGTTTATGTTAGGTGGAGTAATGTATATTATTACATGTGATATCATTTATATTACCACACTTCCACAAGAGATTATTCCGCCAACAATCCTTCCAACGTTCAATCATCTTCCAGGCGAATAAGGGTACAGTACCTGCAGGCGAACACGTGTTACACATGTTTACATGGAATAATGGCTGACTTTCTGGAAACAGACTTTAAACGTGATCCTTAAGTCTGGAGAGATATGGCTGCATGTGTGAGTTATGTCATATAAGGAGGAAATTTTTTTGTATTTTTATGATACTGTGCAATATCATTAATGCTTTACAAGGTCGCTGTAGATAATCCTCCTGGCATCACAATGAAGTCATTGTAAGTCAAGGGATTTCCTGGGCTTTAAAAGAGAATATAATAAGACATTGTTTCCAATTTTGCACTTATTTAACCCATCTGTGGGACAGCGGATAACATGCAAATAGGCGGGGTACAGTCAGCCCAACCACCGCTCCATTCTTGTCTCCCCCATTCTGCTGACAAGGAATAACTTGCAAAGAAGGGAATACCTCTTAAGGGAACAGACTAGTTTTTGTTATCCAATAAAAATGATCTGCAAATGCATCCACCTCAGTGCTAAATCCTCACTATTTCCTTGTGCAACCTTTGTTTGGCTTTATTTTACTTGCTGCTCCTTGTATCACTGTTATTTACATGCAATGATTCTGTGGACCAACTACATTTCCCAGGATCCATCTGCCTGCTCTCACTCTCTGTGTTTGCTCATGAGAGAGGGGGTAATGAGCTTGCTAAGGAAACATTACAGCAGCAACCTCAGATGTGGGGGGTGATTTATTACCTGTGAAGAAGGGAGGGGTACACAGCAGTGGCGTAACTAGGAATGGCGGGGCCCCATGGCGAACTTTTGACATGGGCCTTCCCCCGACCAACACAACCTCAACCGACCCACTCCTCTGCATTCCTGCGCGCTCTATTATGTCCCTTAGTGGCCCCTGCACACAGTATTATGTCCCTTAGTGGCCCCTGCACACAATATTATGTCCCGTAGTGGCCCGTGCACACAGTATTATGCCCCATAGTGGCCCGTGCGCACAGTATTATGCCCCATAGTGGCCCCTGCACACAGTATTATGCCCCTTAGTGGCCCCTGCACACAGTATTATGCCCCATAGTGGCCCCTGCACACAGTATTATGTCCCTTAGTGGCCCCTGCACACAATATTATGTCCCGTAGTGGCCCGTGCACACAGTATTATGTCCCTTAGTGGCCCCTGCACACAGTATTATGTCCCTTAGTGGCCCCTGCACACAGTATTATGTCCCTTAGTGGCCCCTGCACACAATATTATGTCCCTTAGTGGCCCCTGCACACAGTATTATGTCCCATAGTGGTCCCTGCACACAGTATTATGTCCCTTAGTGGCCCCTGCACACAATATTATGTTCCGTAGTGGCCCGTGCACACAGTATTATGTCCCTTAGTGGCCCCTGCACACAATATTATGTCCCGTAGTGGCCCGTGCACACAGTATTATGCCCCATAGTGGCCCGTGAGCACAGTATTATGCCCCATAGTGGCCCCTGCACACAGTATTATGTCCCTTAGTGGCCCCTGCACACAGTATTATGTTTCTTAGTGGCCCCTGTGGCAGCTGCCTCTGCTGCTTCCGCGGTAGTTACGACACTGGTACACAGAGAGTGAGAGCGGGCATTGCTGTGGATGTATTTGAAGATCCTTTTTGGAAGCTGGATAACCCCGTTAAATGGGTTTTGGGGGAATTACATATTGATGATGTTTCCAATCTGTTGATCTTGATGGACATATTTCTTTTTCAAATATACTATGAAACTATAAAACCTGCGCTTAGGAAAGTTGATCAATAGTTGATTGGGGAGGGGGTTAAATACATGAAGAGGTCACAGCATTCAGGTAAGCGCTGCAGTCTCTTCTTGGAATACCAAGCACAGCACTGTATACTGTATTGTGGCTGTGCTTGGTATTGTAACTCAGCCCCATTCTCTTGAATTAAACTGAGCTGCAAATGGCTGAATTTGTACAAGCTGAAAAATTCAGCTTCCAGAATTTGAAGAATTCATTGCGGAGTTAGCAAATTCTTCAGTGGCCAGGTGGTATATTTTTACAACACCCCCCCTCACAGTCATTTCCCAACCCTTGGCCACCTTGTTCCATCTATATTCACACAACGTGGAGGAGTGGAATGGGGGTCGTGGTGCGTGTTCGGCCATAGAAAGAGCCTTGTGCCAAATGTGCACCGCAAAATCATCCTCTTTGGCAGATTTCTAGCATAGAAGGATTGATAAATGGGATTGTCCTACCAAAGGGTAGGCCATAACTTGCTAATTTTGAGGTCTGACCAGTAGGACCTCCACCATTGTCATACCCCCCCCCCCATATCTCCCCCATGTCAATGGAGCGTCAAGTTGCTGCACCGTTTGGACCCCCATCGATCAGCAGCTTATGACCTAACCCATGGACCTGGCTTTGGTCACACCACCTCTTAGCTAAAGACTGCCCCCTTTGGACCAGAATATGCAAGTCATTCTGAATGCAAGCTTTCATATTCAACCGGAATTGCTCTTTAAATATTAATGTATCCTCTGTTGTATGTCCAAGCAATTTGTACTTTGTTATGTCATATTATATGGATTTTCTCAACCTTGTATCCGTTTTCTTTGCTGCTGCATAGTTAGTTTATGATCAATGGTAAAAGGAAAAGTTTACTGGAACGTAAATAAGAAATCCTATACCATCAGCCTCGGGGGAGATTGTGAAATCGCTTGCATTGGCGGCATGCCATGGCTATAAAATGCAAAGGGAATGTGTGGATGGAGGAAGGAACACAAGTATTTGGTGGTTTGTGTTTGTATTCTTTTCATATTCCTTAGTAAATAGCCTTGTTAGATGGTCTAAGTGGTAATAAAGGGGTCCTCCACCACAGACTTTTATGGTGTATTGACAGGTTGGTTGGGAGATTGGTTGGGATCTGAACATTGGGACTATCACCAATCCTGAGGACTCTATGTATGTCAATGGACACTGGAATGAAAGCAGCCGGCTTGGCTGGACTCCCCCATTCTTATATCCAGAGGGTACGTCATAGATTCTGCGGTGGGAAAATAACTCCCATATATCCATATAACCGTATATAACATGACCATGGACTGATTTTTATCCACAAGAAGTAACAGAATGAATGATGGCAAGCAGAGATCTAGAAAACCGCTAGAAGATTGCTTTCCCCTGGGAATAAATAAGCGTCATGGTTAGAGATGAGCGAGTGGTATTCGATCGAATAGGTATTTGATGGAACACTACGGTATTCAAAATATTCGTACTCGATCGATACTACTAGCTGTTCGCAGTAAATATTCGATTTAGAGCCAGCTTTGATTGGCCGAATGCTATACAGTGTATAGCATTCAGCCAATCAACGCTGGTTCTGCAGCAGGCTCGTCTTTGCTAGTCAGGGGAGCTGGCACCTTGCTGTTACGAGGGAGCTTACTTTTTCTCATGAAACTGACCAGCGTTGATTGGCCAGTGTACAGCATTCGGCCAATCAATGCTGGTCCTGCCGGAGGCTCGTCTGTGAAAAGGCGGGGTCTAAAATCGGACCACAATAGAGACTGCTGTGGTCTGATCTTAGACTCCACCTCCTCACAGACGAACCTCTGTGTACACTGGCCAATCAACGCTGGTCTATTCATTCCTATGAGAAAAAGTCAGCTCCTTCGTAACAGCAAGCTGCCAGCTCTCCTGACTAGCAAGGACGAGCCTGCAGCAAATGAACACTGGTTCTGCAGCAGTCAGGAGAGCTGTCAGCTTGCTGTTATGAGGGAGCTTACTTTTTATCAGTGCAACTGCAAGCACTGTGCAGTTAAAGTGCACGGTCCCCATAGACTATAGTGGGGTCCGTGCGCTTTAACTGCACAGCGCTCCTCCTAAATACTCTCCTCCTGCTACTCGTGGACTTGGTGACTCTTCTTTAGTCGAATAGTGGTTTCCCCTGACACGAGCATTTTTTCCCCTAGACTATAATGGGATTCGATATTCGATCGAGTAGTCGAATATTGAGGCTCTACTTGAAACAAATATCGGATCTCGAATATTTCACTGTTCGCTTAATCCCAGCGTCATTGCTAAACAAAGGCCTCTTGGAAGGTCGGGCATGAGGCTAAAGGGAGCAGCCATTATTGGGTTGTTTCACTGGAATCCTGTCTTAAGACGGGCTTGCACATTCCAGTGAGCGCCCTCTATTGGTTTGCAACAATGAGGCAGCAACTGTCTTCCTAATTACATCATGGAAGGCAGATTTGCATATTCTTCCCATAGTTCCTTGCAAAGTGGAGTGCTAAAGGCTTAACAAGTCTCCACACACCTATATGGTGGTCTCTCCCTAAGGAGTGACAATATCCCCCAAACGCTCATCTCTAGTCATGGTTTACCTTCAGGTGGATTCTGTATGATAACTTCCATTGAAGTGACTGGGTGGTAGAAAAATATCACCGGGACGATGCAGAATTTGCAATTTCCATTACAGAATCCATTGAAAATCATCAGAAAAATCCAGTTGTGTGAACCCTAGAAGAAGACATTGAATTCAGGAATTGCCATCTATGAGATTCCCCAACATGAATGTAGATTTTCCAAAAATAAACTTAAGAATGGTGACGCTGGACCTGGGGACTGTAAATATAACCATACAATGCGCCCTGGAATTTCACATGCTCAGGGCCAGATTTGTGGTGAAAATTCAGCTATTAACCGAATAACATATGAAAAGAGTTAAGAGCATCAATAATTCACAACATATTGGATCATTCCAAATATTCAACACTAAATTCTTCTTATTAGGAATAGTCTAACTAGAAAATTAAATGGAAAGGCTAAATGTCTGTTTTAGTAAAATCTCCCTAAAATAAGTCTGAATTGAGCTGTTATTCCTTCTGGATACGTCTCCATAAAGTGACAAGTCGGTGTTACCATTCCCCTTGTCAATTCCCCTATATTGTGGATCTCGGTGGTTGGACCCCCTTGGATCAGGGTCTACAATTTTCCCTAAATGATCCATGTAATTGGTGCAATGGTGTGCACATGTGACTATTGATCCCTCCTATGTATATTCCTGGTAACGGGCTACGAACAAGTCCTTTGTGGTCTAAGGGTAAGTTCACACGGGGATATTTTGGTCCAGAACCTGAGGAGGAGGCCGCCTCAGGTTTCGGACCAAAATACGGGTAACTGCAAATGGATGCCGGAATGGGCCTAGTCGGGAGGGAGTGTCTTCAAAGCGAATCCGCCTGAAAAAAAATGAGCATGTCGCTTTTTTTTTCCGGGAGCCGGAACAAACGTCTCCTGCAAAAAAGAACCAACCGGCTCCCATTGAAATCAATGGGAGCCGTCTTTTTGGTCAGGATTTCGAGGCGGATACGCAGCGCCGCACCTCCCATGAGGCGACCTGAAGCGACCGCTTCCGGGGCCCCGGGGGAGGGCGGCATTTTTGCTGACCTAAGCCAGTCCAGGATAAGCTGGACTGGATTAGCGTCACCGTCTCAGCAGCCCGACACGGAAAGCGAGGGGTGGATTGGGGAGGCCCTGTGGACGCAGCGCTGCTGCAGTGGCCGCCCCTCACGCTTAGCAGAGAGCAGGTCCTCTCCCTGCCTGCTCTCTGCCTGCTAACGACGCTCGCTCCGCGCAGCCCCGCCCCTTCCGCTCGGCTCCGCCCCCTCCTCCGGGGGGGGGGGGGCTTTCTGACGTCCGCCTCCGTCGGCACAAACCCTAGGTTCCCTACTGCGGATACAGCCTTACATCGGTCCACACCCTCCCCTACTTACCAACATATATTGACAGGTACCCTGTTTCCCCGAAAATAAGACACCCCCCCTTCACCTTCTGGATCACATACAACCGGCAGTCATCCACTAAGGAAGCATCAGCATGACTGCCAATTGTTCCCCGCTCCAGCCGCTGCATAAGACATCCCCAAAAATAAGAAAGGTCACATATTTCGTTAGATAATTTAATATAAGAAACTGTCTTATTTTCGGGGAAACAGGGTAGACAGAAGCACGACTGTAGGACCAGACTACACAGGATTTGTTTGTAGTCTGTTGCCATGGTGACAAATAGACTTCCAAAGGAACTGTAAAACAAAAGTGTAAGAGACCTCACTACTGCTGACTAGTTACAAAGTTACAAATTTAGAATTTTCAGTTACATTGGAACAATCAGATGAATAAAATGGTTGGAATTCAAGAAAATTAAGGAAAGGAAACTGAAAATTCAATTAAAATACACAATATAACATATAAAGCAAAAAGTCTAATCATGATATTAATCTCTAAAAAAAACCCCACAAATGTTATCCGCACTCAATAATGAATTCTAAGAAATCAGGTCACTCCGGAACAGATTCTCAAAGGCAGAAAAATGTTCTTCTGTTGTTCTTACAGTTGTCTGTGATATTTGTACAGAAATTCCTGAGGCATAAAACTGAAAGATTTATTGTTCAGAGAAAGAGATAAGAGAGACCAATGGCCGTGTATGTCAGTTCAGTTCAGATTTACTGCGACTTCTAAGTCTATAATCTGTTGTAATATGAGACAATGTTACCGGTTAGATGTATTCTGCGGATTACCTCCACACCGATGACACAAAACATGGCGTCAGGTTACAAAAACATGGCTGCTTTATTCTAGGAACAGCGCCATTTTTGCACACAGGCAGTGTGTGGTATTGCATAGACTTAAATGGGGCTGATTTGCAGTATCACTCATCACTCAAAAGCGGTGCTGTTTCTGGAAGATCCCCTATCACACCTGTATTCTTAAAGATTGTTGAATAATGTATCAACGTGATAAACTTAACATGTTATTGGTCAATCATTCACAGCACCTACATTTAAGTCGTTGCCCTAAACTGCCCATACAGATCAAATAAAATAATTAGGATTTATTTTGGAAGTGTCGAAGTTGGTAACTTTTTTCTACTTTGATTCCAACTCCATCCAAAACTATCTGTGACTTTGACTCCATGACTCCAACTCCACAACCCTGGCGAAAAACTCATGGTTCTCTAATGTGGACAGTCTCTGAACACAGTCTCCGAGCATAGTCTCCGAACACAGTCTCCGAACACAGTCTCCCAACACAGTCTCCAAACATAGTCTCCGAACACAGTCTCCGAACACAGTTTCCGAACACAGTCTCCAAACATAGTCTCCGAACACAGTCTCTGAACATAGTCTCTGAACACAGTTTCCGAGCACAGTCTCCGAACACAGTCTCTGAACATAGTCTCTGAACATAGTCTCTGAACACAGTCTCCGAACACAGTCTCCGAACATAGTCTCCAAACACAGTCTCCGAAAACAGTCTCCGAGCACAGTCTCCGAACACAGTCTCCAAACACAGTTTCCGAAAACAGTCTCCGAACATAGTCTCCGAACACAGTCTCCGAACACAGTCTCCGAACATAGTCTCCAAACACAGTCTCCGAAAACAGTCTCCGAGCACAGTCTCCGAACACAGTCTCCAAACACAGTTTCCGAAAACAGTCTCCGAACATAGTCTCCGAACACAGTTTCTGAACATAGTCTCCGAGCACAGTCTCCGAACATAGACTCCGAGCATAGTCTCCAAACACAGTCTCCGAACACAGTCTCCGAGCACAGTCTCCGAGCACAGTCTCTGAACACAGTCTCCGAGCACAGTCTCTGAACACAGTCTCCGAACATAGTCTCCGAACATAGTCTCCGAGCACAGTCCCGAACACAGTCTCCGAGCACAGTCTCTGAACACAGTCTCCGAACAGTCTCCGAACATAGTCTCCGAACACAGTCTCCGAACACAGTCTCCGAGCACAGTCTCTGAACACAGTCTCCGAGCACAGTCTCTGAACACAGTCTCCGAACATAGTCTCCGAACATAGTCTCCGAGCACAGTCCCGAACACAGTCTCCAAACATAGTCTCCGAACACAGTCTCCGGGCATAGTCTCTGAACACAGTCTCCGAACATAGTCTCCGAACACAGTCTTCGAACACAGTCTCTGAACACAGTCTCTGAACACAGTCTCCGAGCACAGTCTCCGAGCACAGTCTCTGAGCACAGTCTCCAAACACATCTCTCTTATGTAAGACTACAGTTTTAGCGTTGTTACAGCAGGTGCCTTCTGCCACTGAACCAGTCTCCTTTTAGACATGAATTGTTGGCTCCATTGAAGACTCCCACACTGGCAGTATCTGACTTTAAGACCACTGATATGGAACCAACTGACTTGAAGGTTCTGTGACCAACACTCGAGCTCTACACTACTACCACAGCCTTTTTTCCCTTTCCTGATATTCTTACATCTCTCCAAAGTTCTTTGAGTCCCTGTCACATACTTCCCACTTCCTACTTATATATCAGATTCTACACTACAGAAAAATACTTCTAGGGAAAAATATATCACTGTTCTTATAGATCTGCAGCAGCAGATTAACCTCTCAGGAACTTTCCTGCTAGGAACCTATATTGCTCAGGCACTTGGCCAGTGGTTGAACAGATTTATATGATGGATAAAGATTTTCAGGCATGGACTGGGGATGGAGTTCTTGGTTGACACTAGATCTTTAAAGAGGACCTTCCACCACTTTTAGTTCTTTGTACCTGTTAATAGACACCGATCCACTGATTCCAGCACAGTTGGTATTTTCTCTCTATCTCCCACCATTCCTGAGCAATAAGCACAGTTAGTTTTGGTGCCTGATGTGTTATTTAAGCTCTGTAATGTCAGGTGGGCAGTGTCAGGCAGGGGGTCATGATTCAGTTCTCCAATCAGAAACAGCTAGTGTCAGAGCTCAGAGTCACGCCTCTTGTCTGCTCCTGCCTGACACCACCCACCTGACAATACAGAGTCTAAATAGCTTACCAGACACAAAAACTAACAGCACTGATTGCTCAGGAATGGTGGGGGCTAGAGAAAAATTCCAACTGTGCTGGAATCAGTGGAGCAGTACCTATTACTAGATGCTAAGAATTAATCTTGTTGGAAGTGGTGAATGGTCCTGTTTCCTTTGGGCGTGATTCAGTTCTCCAATCAGAGGCAGCCAGTGTCAGAGCTCAGAGTCATGCCCCTTGTGTCCAGCCTCCATCATAACAGATCTATCTTGAATATCAAAGTCACGCCCCTTGTCTGCTCCTGCCTGACACCGCCCACCTGACAGTACAGAGTCTATATAGTTTAACAGACACAAAAACTAACAGCAATGATTGCTCAGGAATGGTGGGGGCTAGAGAAAAAATTCCAACTGCAAGGAGCGGGTCTGCCGCTGGCGTTTCAGCTGTATGAAGCCTCATAGACTCTATGTCTGCCGCTGGCTTTGGTTTAATATAATTTATGCCTCCCCACCCCATAAATTAAAACTTCTCTCTACACTGAAGCATTTTAACATCTAAGTTTCCTTTTTTTCTTTTCTTTTTTTTTTTGTTTCATATTTGCTATAATTTCTGCAACTGGAAGCTATAAACACATAGAAGTCAATTAAGTTAGAGAATTTTAATAAAGTCATTACCCGTGGATTTGGCCTCGGCGCATAATATAGTGTTCTAATTACAATAACCTAAAAATATAAATTGCCCATTACGTTGCCCATCTTCACAACATGAATATTCCGCTTCCAAAAATTGCCAACAAATGTGTTTTTGTCTCTTTAAAAATGATTACAGCCATAAACATAAGATTTCAGAAATGCGAGTAAAAGGGACTTTCTCGCACCAGCTGTGTTCGGTCGGATTCCAGGCTGCGCTGCTTTTCAGTGGGAGGCAGCGTTGTTGGATATTGTAATTGTATCATGCTGTGGAATGCAGATGTGGAGGGAAACTGGCCCGCGACTAAACACTAATGACTATGGAATAGGAATTAAAACACGTCTTCTAGAAGATTTAGGTGGATGTATATGACATGGTCTTTTAGTAATAGGATAAAAAACTGCTTATTAAAGGGATTATTTGTGGCTTTGATATTCAAGATACATCTGTTATGATGGAGGCTGGACACAAGAGGGCAGAATTGGCCTTTCCTGTGTACTAATAGGGTCTCCCTATACTGTTATAACTAGGACTTATAGTAGGGTTGAATTAGGGTCAGGGGATAATCATACACATTAGGGAGAGTGTGTGCCTACATAGGTGTATGGGGACTTACAAGTCATTCCTGCTCTGCTAGGGATTCTGGGTAAAAAAATATGCAAATCTATTCTCCAGGATGTAATTAGGAGAACAGTGCCTCTGTATGCTGCCCTCTAGAGGGCAGCCCCCTTAACATCATGCATGACTCAGTTAATAAGCCTGCTGACATGATGCAGAGTTTATTGCCAAATTAGTATTTCTATTCCAAAAGGAACAGATTCCCAGCTATGGACAGGGCTGTTTCGGTCTTTTGGACCTCCTCAGCATAGCGCAGGGATACTGAGATAACAGGCCTGGCTTTCTCAGAACCTGAGATAAGCTGCTGCAGGAGCAGTGTAATATAGTATGTGAACATAAATTCATAACAGTCATGAAGCCATGTCATTTACCTGGATAAAAAGTAGCCTATGTTTTAATCGAGGTTACACACTACCTATGTGCCAAATTTCATTCAAATCCGTTCAGCCGTTTTTGCGTGATTGATCCATACAAACACACAAACTTTCACATTTATAATAGGATTTATTTATAACAACTCAAGCAACCAGTGTAGCTCAAACCACTCCAAAGAACTCCAAGACTCTGACTCCACAGCCCTGCTAGCAAGTAATAAGAATGCAAGGAAATAGAAATTTGCAATAGATTACTGAAATCCGTTCGTGATCATAGTCCAATACGGTGATGGAAGAAATGGACAATGGTGAGGGCTGTTAGATGATGGGGTGGTATAATGAACGAATGATTAAACAATAGACAAAAATTTACCCTGACTCTAACTTGCTCGGAGCCCTTTCCTAGATGTATCCCTAAACGCTGATCCTAGCACAAGATCCAACTAATACTCACTATCCCGAAATGTATCCCCTAATGGAAACTGTAATCTGCAAACAAGAAGTCCAGGAGTTTTTAAAGAGAACTCAAGGAAATCTTTGCAAATGGGTCCGAGGCCCCCCATTAGACATTAATGGCACAGGGGTGAGGCAGACGCCCAGTAACTACCCCAATAACTAATAGATAGTAGGTGGTGAAACAGTAGTAGTCCTACCATCAATATGAGATTGGTAGGGGTCCATCTTTCGGCACCTCCATGATCAGGTAGCTGAAATGCCGCATGCCCTTTATTGTGTATACGATGCAGCAATTTATAGGTTAATGTATGTGCAACCACACAAGGTCCTTTATTCAAGGTTCTCTACCCCAACCTCAACTTATGTATACCATTTAACTTTATTCATCATTGTGGTCCACAATTCTGTGCTAATCCATTGCAGAATATATTTTTGTAAAAGTCGGACCCTTTTCTGATACTGAGATCTGAAATTCCTGCCCCTCTATTACAGGTTACCTGAAGCTGACACTAGGGGGAGCTCAGTGTATACAGATGTATACAGCTTTTGTTATAGGTGTCATCCAGTTTCTGGAAATAAAAGAAAACAAAGCAGTAAATTCTAAACGATATAGAAAACCAAATTATTCTCTTTTCTAATACCCAGCCAGTCCAGTGCGGATGCTTGAGTAGTAACCCCTGTGGCTCTTCACAAGCTGTCAGCTTAATACTTGCCACCATTTAGTGGCTGCAGCGATGACGTGTTGTAGTTACTGTTATGGTGATTTAGGTCTATGGCCACTGACTGGCTGCAGCAGTCACGTGCCGACCACTTGTAGACAAAAATCAAGAAGAACACTCAAGCATGAGCTCAGACTCTGTTAAGAGTAATGATTTTTGTTAGTTTTTTTAAAAAAATTTTGTCATTTTAAAATTCAGTTGAAGTAGTGGCAACTGCAGACAGCCGACAGGGGAATAACTACAAGGGAAGCAGAAGTAGCAATCGCACCCAGGTCGTAGAGCCTCAGGGGCCCAAACACCACATAAGAAGACACCAGTATTATACATAGCACATGGTAAGTGGGGGCCCCATTACAGATTTGGCATTGGAGTCCAGGAGCTTTAAGTTGCACCTCTGACAGCTGGAGTTGTATTACTTCAAGGGATGTTCCTACATAGTCCAGCAACATTGATATGAACACTTGTCAAAATCCAGAATAACCACCTTTGGCAGGGCGGACCGCAGCGAGACGTGCAGGAAGAGAGGGGATGTTGTGATGATGTCACTGGGATGTTGAGCCATGCCGACTCCAGTGCCGTGGCCAGCTGCACTAGGTTATGCAGTTGAGCATCCATGGTGCCAACAACCCCATTGAGGATGGTCCCACAGATTTTTGATTAGGTTCAAGTCCGGGGAATTTGCTGGCCAAGAGAGTACGGTAAACTCATCCTGGTGCTCCTCGGACCACGCATGTACACTGCGAGCTTTATGACACGTCACATTGTCCTGCTGGTAGATGCCATCATCCTGAGGAAGAACAATTCACATGTAGGGGTGAATATGGTCCGCAAAGATAGATGCATACTTGTGTTGATCCATCGTGCCTTCCACCATGATGAGTGCACCCAGATGGCTGATGACACGTGCCTTCTGCCATTGGTTATATAACATTGACTGCCCACGACAGTTTGGTAGACCATTGTTGTAGGTTTTTATACTGCCTTCACTATTGTTGTTTACTAACACTCTATAGACAGCCAATGGCAGATTTTGTTTTTGTTCTGCTGCTAAATCAAAATAGTTCTTGGACCCGTCTCGTTCTCTAAGATATTCCAAAAAAAAAAAAAAAAATTGGAAAAAGAATGGAATGCATGTGAGAGCCATGGAAATTCTAGCAGAAATGATGCTTAGCAGTTTCAGAATTGGTTTCTGGTTTGGCCTCATTTCATATTAAATCCTTTGTCTCGTCTCCAAAAAATGTAGAGATCAGACAAAAATAAGCAGTTTCTGCAGATCGGGTGAAGGGCGAATAGAGCGATAGATGTGCAGAAAACGGTACAAAAAGTTGCGAGAGCTTTACACGACGTAAAACAAGATCGTTCCGTCAGAGGACGCTTATCTCGTAATAAATGGTACTTACCCTACCAGGGAATCACCGTCAAGGATCTCCTCGACTCGTACCAGAATGGCAATGGAACGACATGACTGCATAGCTAAGTAGATGTGCCATTCAGGTGTCTGGGAAAGCAGAGTGATGATCCCTGTAGGAGCTGTAATTGGAGCCATATTGACTTTACCCTTATAAGATGTACCTACATTTTCAACAAATGAAAAAAAAAAATTGTTTCTACGATTTTTGGGGGCAACCTCATCTAGTTTTTGCATGTACCTACATTTTCGAACAATTTTGTTAACAAATTTTGGATCCTGTTCTATCCTTTACTTCCGTACCAGCCAATTTGTGGTTCAGGACCAGATACATTTTCGGGTTTTTTGTATGTGCGGTTTTGAGGGCTGTAACATTTGTGTTATTCAACTAATTTCTTTGTCTCTTTTCGGTGACGCATAGGGCTTTATTTTTGTAAGCGGTTTTAATTTTTTTTACTATCTAGGAAAATATAAAAAAAAAAAAAAAAAAAAGGAGGGAAAGCGCGGCTGTTTTTCACTTTAATTTTTTAAATTTAATAACACACAGTGCTACAATTTTTTTTAAAAAAATATTTCCTATTCTCTGTTACGTTTTTTTTAAATTATGTTAGTTATCATTTTTTTATTTTCTATTATTTTTCTTTTTTAATTTTTTTTTTCACATTGTGTCCTCATAAGACCATAATAGACCTTTGGGGACATCTGATCACACTTTATTCCCTGGGGTTTGTACATTTAGGCCAAGTTGCAGGAATACAGCCTCCTACCCAATCTATAGAGCTGATTTGGGTCCTGGGACCCAGCATTTCTAGCACACACTGATCCAGGTGCAACTGCATCATGGCGGCGCCCATAGCTGTGTATACAGCGCTCATTGAGTACTGTATACACAGCGATCGGGAAGGCAGGAAAGGTAATAAACCGTCCCTGCCTTCTCTCTGGAAGCTCCAGCTCCCCGTTTCAGCAGCTGCATGAAATCTGCTTGGACATACCGGTCACTCCTTGCAGTAGAAGTCAACTATCTTTTGTACATAAAAACCCAATGGGTGGTCCCAGTGGCATAACTAGGAATGGTGGGACCCCTTGGCGAACTTTTCACATGGGCCCCCCCCAACCGACACTCGCCGAAGACCCTGACCGACCCCCCCTCCTGCATTCCCGCGCTCTCTATTATGACCCATAGTGGACTCTATACACAGTATTATACCTCATAGTGGCCCCTGCAGACCCCAGAGTATAATAATCAGAGACCCAGGGGGGATACCAACATAAAAAACACTGCTGCTTACCTCTGCCTGCACTCTTTGGTGGTGTCGGCCATCTTCAATGACGTCCGGGACGTCGCATAATTCGGGACGCAGACCCCAGTCATGTGACGTCAGGGACGTCACACAAGTAGGCCCGAACCTGCTCGGAGAGGTAAGTAACACTATTTTTTATGTTCCCTTACCTCTCCTGGACCTCTGATCATTATACTTGTGGGTCTGAAAAGACCCCCGAGTATAATAATAGTGTTTGTGGGGCCCGCGGCATCCCTTACCGATCCCGGCCGCTGTCAGGATCATTAAGTAAATAGGGCCCGTTACTGTCTGGAGTAACTCGAGCTGGTAATGGCCTATTAAGAAAAGAAAAAAAGCGCTGCGGTAATGGCTGTCGCCGGGCCCCTAATATCCCGGGTCCTAAGGGCAGCTGCTACCCCGCTAGTTACACCACTGGGTGATCCAAAAGTGCTTAAAGTGCACCGATATTTTGGAATGTCTTTTGATTTTCCGCCAGCATTTGTGTCATTAATACGTTTTGTAATGTACGTTATTAATATATGAGGTTCGGCACCTCATGAATATACATGATACGTAGTTTGTGGTTAGAGTTTAGTTATGCGGCAGCGCTCCTGTGTTCTTCTGTAGCCCGAGGCCTGTGAATTTCTCGCTTCTGGCCTGTAGGCTATCACTTTGATGTTGTATCTCGTTTCCATATTTTATATGGGTATTAGAATAAAAAAATAGACAGAGGTTGGAAGGAATCACAAATCGGAAATGTACAGTTTCCAAACCTACGCTGCGAAGGGGTGACCTGTATAGCCGAAAACAAAGGGCAGATCTATCTAGGATTTAGGATATTTCACATTTATCGAGACATTTTTTCCAATAAATCTGAATTTCCAGAAAAAGGAGATGGGTCAGAGCTTATTCACATGACAGGATTCAGCACCCATGTGCTAGTCCTCGTATTACCAGCCAGCACATAGAGCATAGCCATAGACCTTATTGGATCTAGTCACACAACAATCCCTGTGAATGATCCAAGAAATCAGAGAAAAGTATATTTTACAGGCCGAGTCATGTCTTTGAGGGTTTCATGAAGACAGGTTAGCCTTGGGTGCATACTCGGCCTTAGAAAAAGCAAAGTACTCATGTGAATGTAGCCTATCAATGTGTGCACAACCCTTTATCGATGAATTTGGCCTGTATTAAAAGTTAGAGAAATAACTAAGGGTACGTTCACATGGGGTTTTTTGGTCCAGAACCTGTGGTGGAGGCCGCCTCAGGGGTCCGGACCAAAAACTGGTAACCGCGACTGCACCGGCATTCAGTCGCGCACTCTGCTGTGGATTAGGCACAATGAATGGGCCTAGTCAGGAGTGTCTTCAGGCTGAATCGCGAGGTGAATCGGCCTGAAGAATGAGCATCTCGCTACTTTTTCCGGGAGCCAGAACAAACAGCTCTCAGAAAAAAGACCTGACTGGCTCCCATTGATTTCAATTGTTTTTTTGCATGATGAACTGTATTTTTAGATCATACCACTTTGGGATACATATAATGTAAGCGGCCATTTTCTTGTGGCCGGAAGGCATGCGCAGTTGGCTGCCCAAGGCCTAGAAGTTTGAAGCCACCTTCAGAAGAAGACGCAAAGATCTGTTCCTGATGAAGATGGAGGCGGCACTGGAGAGTTCTCTCGCAGCATTGGGGACGCCCCCGGTGCTGTTTGAGCACTGGGGACCTCC
Organism: Leptodactylus fuscus; assembly: GCF_031893055.1. Lineage (NCBI taxonomy): Eukaryota > Metazoa > Chordata > Amphibia > Anura > Leptodactylidae > Leptodactylus > Leptodactylus fuscus. The sequence goes on along the minus strand of NC_134267.1, from coordinate 12,753,718 downwards.
CTCAGTGCTGCGAGAGAACTAATTTGCATACTGACAAAAACTGGATTATATACCGAACGACAGCATGGAGAAGACATCTAAAAGTAGGAGAAGAATAGTCTTTCTTAAGGCTATTCCTATGTGGCAGGCAGAAAAAAATTGAGTTAATGTGTATGGCCAGCCTTTGTCATCATGGACTTGGCTACAGTGTTAGACTGGCCAAAGGATCTTCTGGTGGGCCCAGGCTCTAACACTATAATAGATCATAGTACCCTTCAAATTTGGGTGTCTTTTGCTGAGTTGTTGGGCGATTAGCCCAAGGAGACTCGGTCCGACACTGCTGGACTATAGCACAGATCTGTTTTTAGTTCACTTCTCCTTTAACTCCAATCGCCCTGTAAACCAACCGGTCTGTAAGATGACTTATGCCCTACTCTTCATAACCCGCTCTTGGCTTGGCTATCACACATATCGCTCACTTCTCCTCCGAGAACAATGACTGTTCAATGTTACTAGCGTGCCGTTCATGTAGAATTCCTGAAGAATGCCCGTGTTATAAAGGTCTTTATTTTATAACTTTAACCCACATTTTTCTAAGGTCAATAAAGCGAGAATCCAAATGTTTGGTCTGGAGACGTGGACCGCGATGCCAAGGAAGGTTCACAACTCAAATATTGAAAACGTCGAAACTTTCTGTTTAATAGTTTGAGTCAGAATGTTGCTATTCGCTTCCCCCTAACCGCACAGTATAACTTTTCTCCTCTTTCATCTCTGGCATCTGTGTTGTTGTTTTTTTTTTTTTTTTCTTTTGCGGTTCCTTTTTTTTGCATTCTTTAATTTCTGCCATATGGTTTATAATGTTTATGTATCCAGTTTCCCTGTTTCCTAAAGCCAAGAACTGCCTGTCTCGCAATATTATAATTATTATTATTATTTACGTATTGAAGTATTTGTGTTATACTGACAGGCAAATGACATAATTTGTAAGTCAATGTTCCATGTTATGATTTTCGGCGTGGAATGCTTTCCATCACAGCTGAAGCCTTAAGTCGCAGTTCTCCTAGGCTGCATTCAGAAACTTACCACAAGGTCTTATACTTACAGCAGAGCCATGTGCGGGGGCTTATACATGCAACTCAGTGCTATGGCGGTATTAGCAGTGAACAGGTTTGTATATATGGCATCCAATGGAACAGTATAAACCTTCATATGTCTCCAGGGGAGTTACTAAAGGCTCATAGGCTCTGGTGCAAAACCTCACCTTGGGGCCCCCTGCAAAACTTATCTTCACAGCCGTCAGTCCATACATCTTAGGGTCCCAACATGGACGCCCAAGCTTCCCATCATTTCCATCCACTGTCAGCACCCCCCACAAAGTAATTCAGCCTCCTTTTGTGCTACAGCCTCCCCTACTGAATTCTTCCTTGACTATATGCAGCTGACCTACTACTGCCATGAAGGGGTTAATTTTCTCCTTTCTGACAGTTGACTTTCATGCATCATAAATGTTCTCACGTTGGTGCACCAGGGGGCAGGGGCATTAGACCTAAAATGCACAGATTGCCAGACATCAAAGAAAATCAGAAAGGAGATTAAGGAAGTTTGATCAGCCCTAGTGTGGGGGAGGCCGACTTTTGGGCTCCCTTGGATTCTGAACAGTTTTGCAGCTGCGTATCTGCATAATGTATTTCTCAAATGAAATCAGAGGTATACAGATGTGTAGTGAGACTCCATGCACCTCTATGGATGATCTATTTGGACCATGGGCATGCACTTTACATTCATAGATATATTTATTTTGGTAATATTTGGGGTGGGGAAAGTAGACCCTTAGATTGCTGAAAAGCAGAGGGGTAAATTGAAGCTTCTGGCCTCCCATGCAAAATCTGTAACAAGGCTCCTACATACCATGTACCATTCAGAATAGTGGTATTCTTTATGTGACAGAGGGACCATTGAGGCCCCTTCAGGAAACAGGGCCCAGTAGCGACTGCTACCTCTGCACCTCCTATAGCTACGCCCCTGCTGAATAGGTGACATGGAGATTGAGTAGTGTTATCTCCTATCCTTGTCGTTGCCTCCAAAGAGTGGTTGTCAGGTTTGACTGAGGCCTTTCGAAGCTTAATACCCATGTTCAGTGTGGGCAGATTGAAGGCATAAGCGACGGGTCTCCGCTGTATAATACAGAGGAGACCCGATGGCTATGGCAGATACATAGCTCCTAAGTGATCGCCATATTTAAATACCCCGCATCCGCCGTAACTTGGGAAAGGGTTAAATAGGTTTTCTCTTTAAAATAATTTACGGGTACCCTTGCTGATCAACAGTTTTCACTTGGACAAGCTTCCGCTTCACAGTCCAGTGATGTTTATTGGTGACATGGCCTGAACTGCAATACCAAAGCACAACCGCTATACAATGTTTGGTAAGCAGTGAAGACCACAATGCTCTTCTGAACAATATGGCATTTTCAAATAGCTGATCAGTGTGGACCCACACCGATCAAACAGTTGGAAAACTCCTTTAATGGTAAGTCCAGAAAAAAATTGCCTTGATTTTTCTGCAAATCAGTGGTGAATCCACACCAAAAATCTGCTTGTGTTACATGGAGGGAGATGAACTCTTCAGTAAAAATCTGCGACAGAAAAACCCTCTGCCACGGGATGAGATTTAACAACTTCTCCAGCGACTTGGCACTGTAATCCACCGAAGCAAATCCGGACGTAAAATCTGCAGTAATTCTGAATAACTGGAGCTACGCTGTCACGAGACGATTGTACGGAATGAGTTGAATGAGAAATGAAGTGCTAAATATAGTGAGGCGTGCTGGGAATATTCAGGAGATGCAGGAAGATTGCTCGCTCTGAATCTTGTTAGCCGGGGTCAGGAGAGGGCCATCAATTTAAATCAGATTTGCTGCGGAGATGGAGGAAGACGCTTCGTCATTACCCAGATAGTACATGGCGCTCTTCTCCCAGGTATGGACATCTCGCTACTGTGGTTCATGTTATGGGAATTTGATGTAGGAAATGCAACACAAATTTTGTCATATTATGGTTCCCATTTTCATCCAATAATTCTTATTCGTGTTATAAAAAATGTCTAAAGTAAACTGATAGACAGAAAAGTAATGCACACAGATAGACGTGGCGGATCATTGCAAAACTTGGCATGCAGTAATGTCTGCGGCAGACATGGAAATGATTATAGGTGTGGTTTGTTGATACACTAGGTCTTGGCCTAAGAGGGCATACAATTGCTTCCTTCCCTTTGCTATATAAAAAGGGTCTCACAGGTTACTTTTGGGTAGTGTACCTCCTGGTGAGAGATCAATGACTGCTAGTCATGCCTCAAAGATGCACTAGAAGACATTTCGATCAGTTGAAAGACTTTGAGAGGCAGCACATCATCAAACTCAGAGAGATGCAAGATGTCCTTCCAGTGAGTTGTCCACCATTTTCTAAGCAAGCTGTTAGGCGCTGCAGTTACATGAGGGCATGGGAACAGCCACAAACACAATGAACAGCCTTCGGATGGACCAGACAAACACAAGCAGCTTCCAGTTTCTTTGTCCACTATCCAGACAAAGGTGGCGCCTCAACTACACACTCCTGACTCTGGATCATTTCCAGGATCTTAGCAGAAGGAAAGTTGTTGTCATGTGCCCATTACGTGTCCTGGTATTGACAGCAGGTCACCATCACTTTCATTTGCTGAGACATCGTGATCGAGAAACCTGGACCGCTAAGAACTGGAACTGTATGAATCCAGGGTCGATTGGGAACAAATGATAGTCGGGTTCGAGTGTGGTGGCCTCGTGGTGAGGGCTTCAATCCTGCCCCATTTACTCGTGTGATGACCTGGGGGGGTGGTGGTGGTGGGGGGTTACCATCGCATATGACAGTCACCCCTTGTACTGATTTGAGATGGGTTAAACGCTTTGGCACGAGCAGGGTTTGACCCAAATATTCAAAATTGTAACCAAACAATTTTGGATTTGTATCGGATGACCTGAAATGGTCTCTTGGGTCCCACACGGTATAATGCCTCTACAGTCAACCTCACATTATAATGTCATCCTTCTAGGGTTGTCACAGTTTAATGACCCCCTTCAGCCACCCCCACAGTTTACTGTCCCCCTCCATCTGCCCCTGTTTATTGTCCCCATCATCTGCCTCCACAGTTTATTGTCCCCCTCCATTTACCCCAGTTTAATGTCCCCATCATCTGCCTCCACTGTTTACTGTCCCCCTCCATTTACCCCAGTTTAATGTCCCTCTTCATTTGCCCCCACAGTTTATTGTCCCTCTCCATTTGCCCCAGTTTAATGTCCCTCTTCATTTGCCCCCACAGTTTAATGTCCCCCTCCATCTGCCCCAGTTTAATGTCCCTCTTCCTTTCCCCAATCACAGGCATCACTAGTGACTTTGGTTGTATGATGTCACAGACTATAAGATATGAAGACTGGCGCATTTATTAAAACAGTCTCAAAGCAAAACTGCCTTAGTTGCCCATAGCAGCCAATCACATTACAGCTTTCATTTTTCAGATGCAGAATACAAAATGAAAGCTGTGCTGTGATTGGTTGCTATGGGTAACTCTGACAGTTTTGCTCTGCCCAATACGCAGTGCAGTCTCACTATAAGGCCATTGACTTCCTTTATCAGGGATGTATGTCAGAACATTCGCTCACAATAAAGTTATGACAGAAAAAAAAAGTGAGAGAGTGGGCGTGTCGGTGTGGGCGGCGCTGCTGCAGGAGGGGGAGGGGCGGCAGTGACAGAGGCGGGAGCGGCAGGAGGAAGAGGAGCAGCCGCCTATCCTGCAGTGTGCACGGCGCGGAGCGGACGGAGTGGCCATACCAGACGTGTCCCGCTGTGTGCGGACTGAATGAGAGAGACTTCCCCGCTCACACACAGCCAGCAAGGCGCCGCTACGTGCCCGCCCGCTGCCGCAGCTCCACAGCACACGCGCAGCACGGCCAGCCCGCACAAGATGGACGGATTCACCGGCAGCCTGGGTGAGTGCGGCTACATGTGTAGTGTGTACAGGTGCCTGCACTGACAGCCGGCGGGGAGGTGACCTGTCAGGGAAGACGGACGGCAGCCTGGTGTGAACACGGGCAGAGAGGATGGAGGCGGCCCTGGTGTGTGTGTACTGTATATATGTATATAGTGTATATGTATATAGTGTGTGTACTGTATATAGTGTATGTGGTGTGTACTGTGTATGTAGTGTGTACTGTGTATGTATGTAGTGTATGTATTGTATATGTATATAGTGTGTATTATATAGTGTATGTACTGTATATAGTGTACTGTGTATGTATATAGTGTCTGTACTGTGTATGTATGTAGTGTATGTATTGTATATGTATATAGTGTGTATTATATAGTGTATGTACTGTATATAGTGTACTGTGTATGTATATAGTGTATGTATATAGTGTCTGTACTGTGTGTTTGTAGTGTATGTATATGTATATAGTGTGTATTATATAGTGTATGTACTGTATATAGTGTACTGTGTATGTACTGTATATAGTGTACTGTGTATGTATATAGTGTGTGTACTGTATGTATATAGTGCATGTACTGTGTATGTATATAGTGTATGTACTGTATATATGTATATAGTGTATGTATATAGTGTATGTACTGTAAGATGTATGTATAGTGTGTGTATATGTACTGTATCTACTATGTACTATGCATAGTGTGTACTGTATATAGTGTATGTATATAGTGTATATATGTATATAGTGCATGTACTGTGTATGTATATAGTGTGTGTACTGTATATAGTGTATATAGTGTGTGTATATGTACTGTATCTTCTGTGTACTATGCATAGTGTGTACTGTATATAGTGTACTGTGTATGTATATAGTGTATATAGTGTGTGTACTGTATATAGTGTATATATGTATATAGTGCATGTACTGTGTATGTATGTATAGTGTGTGTGTATATGTACTGTATCTTCTGTGTACTATGCATAGTGTGCGTACTGTATGCGTGTATATGTACTGCCTAGTGTGTGTATTGAATGTAGGTATAGTATGTATTTCTGTATAGTATGTATGTAGTGTGTTATGTATTTTAGTGTATGTACAGTGTAACTATAGATTATGTATGTTCTCTACATGTGTACGGTATGAGTGCCTGTGTATTGTTTGTAGTATATCTATACTGTATGTGTAATATGTACATTGTTTTTATTGTGTGTGTGTATATATATATATATATATATATATATATATATCTAGTTATACTACTGCACAATACACTTGTAGATCTTTATAGACATCTAATGTTATATATGTTTTTGTGTATACACTGTTTCTATTTGTATAGATTATGCATTCACACACTCGTATACATTGTTTATATATCTATTATATATATTTGCACTGTGTGTATGTGTCTAGTACTGTGTATATATTATACCGCCTATACATGCCCCTGTGCCCTGCGTCTATACTGTCAGTGTATGGCGGATGTCAGCGGTGATTTATACTGGCAGTGTATATAGTATATGTATTTGCTCTGTGTGTATGTGTCTAGTACTGTGTATATATATATATATTATACCGCCTATACATGCTCTGAGTCTATACCGTCCTGTACACTGCAGTGTGTAGCGGATGTCAGCGGTGATTTATACTGGCAGTGTATATAGTATATGTATTTGCTCTGTGTGTATGTGTCTAGTACTGTGTATATATATATATTATACCGCCTATACATGCTCTGAGTCTATACCGTCCTGTACACTGCAGTGTGTAGCGGATGTCAGCAGTGATTTATACTGGCGGTGTATATTGTATATCTCCGTTTCCTGTTGCTTCTGTATACTATACACCCGTTGTCACATTCCCATCACTTCACAGCCCCGTTTTCCTGTTTCGCGCCCCTACACTCTGTTTTGTTTGTCGTTGGCTTTGTGCCCAATACCCCGGTGATGCAAGGCAAGGGCGCGAGCTAGAGAGATGCCAAGTGTGCGGGGGTACGGCAGCGGGCTTAAAGGGGATGTTCATTTACATATGTGCATGGGGGGGGGGGGGGCTGACTGTATACGGTGCTGATCACATTGGCGTTTTACCTTTCCATTCTCGCGCCTGCTGTTGCTTTTGGAAACTTGACAGACTGTGTTTATAAATCAGCGCGATCATTCACGTGTATGACAGCAGTGTGAACAAAGCCTAAGGATACATCTAGCTGTAATGTAAGGTGATAGTAATGCTGCATGTATCCTCTGGGGGGCATCACTTTATTGTTTACCTATTCTAGGTCCATAGGGTATTCCCTTCCCCCGGTTCCCCATAATCACTGCTGAGTGATGCAGATGTCACTGTCTATAACAGGAAGTTACTGCAAAGCCTCCATGATGGGGGTGGGGGAGGGTCTGCGGGAAGACGCAGCCTATGTAATGGATATTGGTCACATGTGCAGCATCTGAAGACACTTGTATGGCGGTATAAGAGCTTGTATTGTGCTTCCTGGCAGTCATGGTTGTAGGGGGGTCTCTGCTGTTCTTCCTGGCAGTGCTGTCACTGTGTATTGGTGTTTTTTGCAGCATCTAATGTATATACGGTACCTATATACCAGGTGGACGGTACAGGCTGCGTGGTATTGGCTGAGGCCCGGTCACGTCTGCATTCAGGCCTTGAAAAATGCAGAGAAAAGTCCTGCGGAACCCGCACAGACCCCATTATAGTCTATGGCATCCGTGGGTTTCCCAGGTAATTGTTTTTTAATGCGCATAGGTTTCAGAAACCCGAATGCAGATGTGAATTGGGTCCTATTTAGACCTGGTCGGGGACTGTCCCCTGGAATAATGTAAAATTTCAAGGGCGCCCCCGATCATAGGAGTCCCCACCTCCCCCCTGCTGTACATGTTATAGTGCGTCCACATGGGATGTATTCACGGGGAGCCTCATCCTGTCTCCTTGTCTTCTATGATAAGATGGCGCTGCGGAGTTAACCCTTTGTATATGTACACAGGATGCAGCCAGGCTTAACATGACTTTTAATGCGTTAAGTGGACACATGCTGGCACTTTGGGGCAGATTTCTACAGTTTTCTGACATTCAAGGCTAAAAAAAAAAAAAAAAAAAAAGTTGCAATTTTTGTGTGCAAATTTGTTTTTTCTACTATACTTTTTTTTTTAATTTTATTTTTTTCCTTTTACTCCATCCTCACCACTTTCCTGAAAAGGGGGCAGTGTTGTTGGGTGCACAGGGGTTGGGGTCATTGGTCCCACTAGATTTATTATCATTTACTCCAGCTATGATCTGCATCTGCACTCAGTAGTGGGAAGGTCAATCCCTTAGAAACATTTTTAGCGGAGGGTACGGGACCCCCCACCCCCAGAGCCCACATATGAGCTCCTAGTTTTGCAATTGACCTGTGGTTTAGATTTGCATTGCAAAAGATGAAATCTGCAGCAGATCCGCAGCATGTTCACAACAAAATCTGCAACAACAAAAAAGTGCAATTTGCAGCATTTCAGTCCTGTGGGAACCTACCCTGCGTTTTCTTTTTTTGGACAGCAATGTTTCCGTAATGGGGGGAGGCGGTACCCACATCCCGGTGGTGCCACTTTTCTTTTCTTTTGCCAAAATTGGGACGGGATCCAATAGGGAAGAGATGCAGTGAAGGAAAGTGGAGTTCAGCTCCAGTTTACAAAAGGAGGGGTCAAATATTGCAGGACTCTTCCTTGTCCGTGGGCCATATGGACCCGGCCTAGCGGGTATAAAAACCTGCACCCACTCCCTGATTTACATCATTGCCAGAAAGTGATTTTTGAGTTCAGCAATTACCGAAAAGTACTTTCTATATAAAGTGTTTGCAGCACAACCCCGGACTTTCCATCAGAGATAGAAGCACTGGTGATGTCATCGGTAGACACGTGCTTCGTTGCAGCCCTACATATAAGCTTTGGTTATTATTGCTCTGCATGTTGTCGTGTTTGCATTTTATCCTATTATTATAGATGAGCCCCTGCCAGTTTTTATGGATCGGTCGCTAAGGAGCAATTACCTGACGCCAGCTTACTTCACATATTGATCTCAGCTGCTTGTAAACATCAAAGGCCTCAGTGATCATCGCAGTCATTTCCAGGTCCAGTAATTGTAGTGACTCATCATTTACTCCGCTATCCTCCGACCTTCATTACTTATTACTTGTAAAAGGCTCCGATAAGTACACGCAGGGCCGGCGTCAGCAAACGGCATAGTCGGGCAAGTGCCGGGGCCCACAGAGCCTCTGGGGTGCAGAGTTCTGTGCTGATGCATACCTCCCAACCATCCCGATTTTCGCGGGACATTCACGATTTAGGTGTCCTGTCCTGCGGTCCCGGTCGGCAGGAGGTGTGTCCCGGAGGACGCAGATCTGAGTTGAATACATATGCAACTAAAGCAAGGAGCTGTCATAGCTCAGCTCCTTGCTTTGCCCCGGCAATCCGGCTAGTGGCTGTGTAGGCGCGATGTGATAACGGACAGAAATGCGGGACATGAATCTGGGGGCAGAGATGGAGGGAGGGGCATGAATCTGGGGGCAGATGAAGGGTGTATATGAAACTGGGGGAGAGATGGAGGGGGGGACATATAATTTACTGTTGACTGTAGGAGGATTATACTGTGTGGGGGCAGATGAAAAATGAACAGGAATGGGTGGAGTCAACATAAAAGTGGGTGGAGCCAAATTTGCGGCAGCGCACGTAGCACATTTTGTCCCTCTTTTGGTTCTTCAAAAGTTGGGGGTTATGCCTGGCTGCCGTCACCCCCCCCCCCCCCAAGTGTCTTTATTTAATTTATTTATTTTCCACATGATTTTCTCCACAAGGGGGCCCACTGAGGCTTTGTTACCCAAGGGCCCATAAAGACCTGGAGCCGACCCGGAGTACATGGGCAGCTAAATACCTCAATGGCCCACTATATACCTCAGTGGGAACCTATACAGATGGCAAGGATGAGATACTGTCCTGGTCGACGTGATCCCGACCCACAGCACATGTTTTGCATCCTCTGGGTATCTGAAAAATGGAAACGCTATCCGCATAAAAAGTGGTTACTTGTCCAGACCCCATATACTATAATGGGCTCTGCTGGGTTTCTGCCAAAATAGGCAACCGAGAATGTTTTTTTCATTACATGCACAGTGCATTTCAATGGAAATTATGCAATGCCCTCTTGCTTCATAGTGATCTATAATGGAGTCCCTGCAGATCTGCTTTCCTGTACATGATAGCAGGGACTCCTTACTAGTCACTATGATACTTGGAGTCCGGGTCTCCTGATGAATGCATTTGTTGGCCCATATTGACTTGTGATCATACTGTTACCTGTCAACCACTTTGCAGGGAATTGCAGCACATCCGCATTCGACCTGGTCATAGTTGTTTGCACAGTTGAATGGCCGCAATAAAATTACACCATTGCTGTGACTTGCAGAGGTCGAAACCTACCAATTGCAAAGTGCTGGGATATCTTGTGATCTAGGAAATACCCCTCCGAGTGCAAAAAAAAAAAGTCAGAAATACAGAATGAGAGAATGACTTTTGTCTGTAGCGTCAGCCGCCGCCGAGTCTGTAGCTGTCAGCGGTCATGTTAACATCTTGTTGCTCTCTTCGCGGCCCGGTTACTCGATGCTTTATGTGGTTTCCCCATTTATTGTGTTTCTAAGTAATGGAGTTGTAAGGGCGCGGATCTGGATGCGAGTCTCTCCGAGGCCTTATATAACTAGTACAGGACTAAGTGGGCTGCAGAATGAAAAAGTAATGATTCCTGCCTATGTATATGTATAATATATATCTCTATCTCCGCTCGGAGCAATTGTAAGTGCAGCTGTCAGCTCGGATCAGGGTCTTGGTGCGGCTACCTGCACATCACCTTAGCCGTGTCTTCTAGATTGTTATAGGCATCTTCCAAGTTCTCCGTGCGTCTTCCATGCACATGAGGCCGAAGAAGGAGATTTTGAGATCAGAGCATGCCCGGGTTCTGTGCAGCGGTGAGCGTGCCCGGGTTCTGTGCAGCGGTGAGCGTGCCCGGGTTCTGTGCAGCGGTGAGCGTGCCCGGGTTCTGTGCAGCGGTGAGCGTGCCCGGGTTCTGTGCAGCGGTGAGCGTGCCCGGGTTCTGTGCAGCGGTGAGCGTGCCCGGGTTCTGTGCAGCGGTGAGCGTGCCCGGGTTCTGTGCAGCGGTGAGCGTGCCCGGGTTCTGTGCAGCGGTGAGCGTGCCCGGGTTCTGTGCAGCGGTGAGCGTGCCCGGGTTCTGTGCAGCGGTGAGCGTGCCCGGGTTCTGTGCAGCGGTGAGCGTGCCCGGGTTCTGTGCAAGGAGTTTTACTTGATAACCCGTACTTGGAATAGGACATCAATTGATGATCAGCAGAGGTTGTGCACCAGGGACCCCTGCAGATCAGTTGTTTGCATCAGCACCACTTCTGCTTCACAGGTCACATGTTTGTCAGTCCCACTCAAGTGAATGGGGCTGAGCGATGATCCCAAGCATGGCTGTTCTATACAGAGACCACAAGCACCAGATGTCTGACCCCGGCTGATCTTCAGTTTCTTCAAGTGATGACCTGCCCTTAGGATAGGTAATCCATGAATAATCCTGGAAAACCCCTTTCAGGTCCCTCCTCCGTTCCAGGCAACGAGAAAGTGCCCGAAACCCTCTATAACTGTAATGTCCCAGTGTATAAATGAAAACTCAGCTACAAGTTCTTTCTTATAATAGTCTGATATTCTTCGGGGCCTTTTTTATTTTATATATTTTTTGACAGAAACCATCTGTAGTATTTTACAAGGAACAGATAGTGCGAACCCTACAAGGCTCACCTTATCCCTATTGGTACCAGATTACACTTCCACATGTGGCAGATACTCTGCAGATTTTCCATCTGGATTCGGGTGAAACAATCTGTAGTGTATTACAGGAGCGGCAAGTAAGCGAGACTATAACAAATCGTCTGCGGGGTGGGCTTTAAAGGGGGTTATTTACTTTCTGATAGTCATGCACTATAGACCATCAATATTAGATCTGTGAGGGTCCGATACCCTGGACCCCTCCAGATCAGTGCTCTGGGACATTGCAGCTTCTGGTAATGTTTGCACGCTTGAGCCGTACTGCAGCACTACCCCATTAAAGATTATAGGACATTAAATATAGGACCCCATTAAAGATTATAGGATGGCGCTGCAGTTCCTACACTTTGTGAGCACTGTGACGCCTGATGTGTAAATGTCTTTAGAAGCTGCAATGTCCTGAAGCGGCTCATCTGCCTAGGTCCTATGTGTCAGACGCCTGCAGCAGATCTAGTATTAATGGCCTATCCTAAGGACTTGATGGCATGTTGCAAGGTGACACAGCCATCTTTGATCAGGTGATGTCTGTCGCAGCAAATGTGGCCGTGTAGCCATAGTCTTCAAAAGTGGATAATCCCTTTAAATCTGCAGCACCTCCATTAATGTTAATACTGCAGGCATCACCCATTGCAAAACATAACCTGCAAAGTCTGCAGTTATTGGCAACTTGTTTAATGCAAAATCCGTGGCCTAAATCTTGTACCTGTGGTCATATTCCTAATGTGGGGTTAATGTACATATAAATATACAGTACCTGAAAGATCCTGAGATTAGGTTTCTACATTAGAGCTACTGCATTTAATGGTTGTGCCAGCAGATGGCGCACCTTCACCTAGAGCATCATCATCAAATCCTGCAGTAATAATGAATTATGAAGTGACGTTCCCCGCTATATATATAGGTATACGCCCAGCTACAACTTGGTGCGGGTGCTATTATGTTTTATTATACCGAACTGTGGCATAAAAACACGGTGGCTCAGTGGTTAGCACTGTAGCCTTGCAGCGCTGGAGTCCTGGGTTCGAATCCCGCCAGGGACAACATCTGCAAGGAGTTTGTATGTTCTCCCCGTGTTTGCATGGATTTCCTCCCATACTACAAAGACAGACTGATAGGGAAAAAATTGTAAAACGGGACATTTTGCTAATTTTACATTCATTCCCGATTCCTCATCCTATTCCTTAATGTCTATGGTTCGGACACTGAGATCTTTTCTTGCAGTAAGAACCATCGTCCGTCTTCTCCGGGGGCTGTGTCTGCTTTTTAAGCAAATGCGGTTGAACTGTAATACCAGGCACTGCCTATAGACAAAGGTGGCGCCATTTCTTAAAAAGAAAAAGTCACGTGTTTCTAATTTCTTACATCCCCTTTAATTCATAACGTCCATTAAACAGAAAAAGAACAACCAGGTCGGTCTTGTCCGTGAAATGAGATCTGGAGAATGGGAAGGGTCTTGGGGGGGCTTTGTCCTCTCATTGTCTGTCTGTGCCATTCTATAAAAACCCAGAATTGGCCGCGTTACATTGAATTCATGGCGGCATAGGCTTCATAGAACGTAGACTGGACCAGGTTCAGACCTGACGGACAGACGGCCATTGTTTTCGATCGGTTTCTTTACGTTTTTGGGTTCCGGCTTGTTACAGATCCTGCAGGACAGGGTGTAGGGTGTAGATTTAGAAACCAGGCCTGGTTTGTGTAGGAGATTGGTTTCCTTGGTGCAATTTGTCCTCCAGTTCTGGATATTTAAAGGGGTATTCTGAGATCCTTACAAAATTGAAGGTGGGGTAAAATAAAATAAAAAAAAAGGAATGATACTCTCTTCGGTTTCCTCCTCACCTTGCTCAGTCCAGAAGTGCAGGGCTCAGGTGACGTCTGTGCTCAGTCGCTGGCCTCATTGGTCATATGTTGTCGGTGATGTCACTGCTGATGTCATCACTGGTACCAAACATGTCTGCACTTCTGGCCTGAGGGGGTTTCCAGTCCCAAATGATCCTATACGCTGGATAAGTCATAACTATGTGATCTGAGATGGTCGGTTTGAAACCCGGGCCCCCGCACAGATCAGCTTGTGCTGCAGCCTCTAGGTACTGGTAGCGCATGCAGCATTGCTTCTATACAAGTAATACTACACATTGCCGCTTGTGGGGAACTGCCGATCCGATACTAATACTTGTATACAAGGTGCTGCACATGTTCTGTTTACTGTCCGGTATCCAAAGGCTGCTGCAATTGCTGATCTGTGTTGGACCTCTACTGGATTAGTACGAAAACTTAGTTTGGGGCCTAGAAAGCTCCTTAAAGGATCAGACGGTCGGGGGCTGCAGGTGATTTTGCATTACAGAAGCTGCAGCAAACCATTGACCTGTTGCAGGTTGAGAGCCGCAGCACAAAACACTGAGCTGTGCAGATTTCCCAGGACTACAATATTCATAACCTATTTGATCTGTGCGGTATCAGCAAGGCGCGCTTGTAAAGGGGCACGGCACAAATCCAAGCCTTCCATTGGATGTATAGGTCAAAGAATGGCTGGAGGATATTAATGTAGGGTTTCCTATGCCCCCTGGCTTTTCGGCAGTAGTCATTGCACCTCGGTTTTCCTCCTCCTTTCTCATTTTCGTTCCAGAATATCAGTAAATTGCCGCTGCGATCTCTGCCGTCTCGGCCATGTCACGTCTCGTCTCCTCCGTATAGACCTGATTGTATTGGATGTGCCACTGTCACATAGCAGAGGCGACCTGTGCACGGCTGAGAGGAGCGATACGTCTGGCTCGCTCCGCGGACTTGCTGATCTGTAAGCCATGTGTTTCGGCTTTCTCAGACTGCCAGGGATTCCTGTCTCCGCTTTAATGTTTGTCTTGCCAAGAATTGCACTTGCTGTTTATTTCCAAAACGTTATCATAATCGTTTTCTTCTGTCTCAGAGGTTTCTGCAGAGTCGGCCCCTGACTGTTCTAGGGGGGTGTATGGACGTGAGAAGCATCTGGCATAGGTGGCGGGGGTCTGCTCCGTGCCATGAGGCCTGGGTCATGCACTTGGGGTCATCACTCCCCCCTTTTATATAAGTAAAGTCAGGACTGGGATGAGAATATTCAATGTAAGAGCTGCATTTATAGCGTATTTGGTGAGGTGGTCGATGGGGCAGGTCATGGATGGCCCGGGTCTGGAGAGGGGGTTCCCTTGGAAGAGGGTTAAATGGGTTTTCAGGACTAAAATATTGATGACCTTTGCTTAGGAGAGGTCTTCAATATCAGGTCCTGGGGGTCTAAGGCCCAGCAACCCCCCTCTGATCACCTTCTTAAAGAGACCCCCGCGTTCAGACAACTGCTTCGGCATCTTATCAAGCACCACGCCATACATTGTATAGTGGCCGCACTTGGTATTGCAGCTTAGCTCCATTCACTTGAATGGGACTGAGCTGCCAATGGGTCATGTGATTAACAAATGTGATATGACGTCCACAAAATGTAAGAGGGGCTTACCAGAGCCTGCTGCCACTTTGAACTTCTGATCCGTGGCCCAAAGCTTGGCGCCCCACCTCTCCGAAGAATAGGTCACTGACCTTTTGGGGAAAACCCCTTTCATTTATGAAACAGCGCTGTCAAAATTTTGGAATTGTATTGTAGGACATAGAAAATTGTTCCATAGATAGGGGATCACTTTTAAAAGTCAAAATAGACTTCCTGGGCAAGACCTTTTAAAGGGGTTGTTGGCGTCGATGATCCGCCTATATTCAGCAAATTGCTGCCGTCGATGGTTTGCCTGGTCCGGCACTTCAGCAGCTCTCAAGCTGTCCTGCTACTGACCTTATTCCTCACACCGTGCCTGTGATTGTTGCGGTGTCTCAGCAGCTCACTGGAATGCCATATAATGAGCGTGTTGTTGGCGATGATGATCCTCCTGCTTCGGTGTTTTGGCAGCTCTCAAGCTGTCTGCCACTGAACTTGTTCCTCGCACTGTGCCTGTGATTGTTCCGGCATCTCAGCAGCTCGCTGGGACACCATATAATGAGCGTGTTGTTGGTGTGATGATCCCCCTCGGCTCCAATTGAGGAGAACTCTGTGACTTCTGGCTTCCTTCATAGCTCTTGTTTTTTTACGACGAATTAGATTTTATTTTTCCAGGTATGTTGAAAATTGGAAAACTGCCAATTTGGATGGACGGTGTTTGCCCATGTCAGTTTTTCAGCACTGCCTGGAGCAGATCTTATAATAGGCAAATGCATGTACACTGAGGGTTAGCGTGTTTACACGCAGAGATAACAGACCTGGCTTTATCAGAACCTGAGATAAGAGCAATGTAATATAGTATGTGAGCATAAATTCATAACAGTCGTGAAGCCATGTCATTTACTGGGATAATCGAGGTTACAAACTATCTATGTGCTAAATTTCATTCAATTACGTTCAGCTGTTTTTGCGTGATCCAAACACACAAACTTTCACATTTATAATATTAGTAGGATTCATTATATTTTAATTTCACGACCCATTCTTTTGCACTGACCAGGTGCGAATAGGCCTTTATTAAGCACTGACCTGGCATCACCAGGCGGGCGGTGTAGCGGAGCGCAGTGTGTGGGTGACTAGTGCCCCGTCGCACGCACCGCGCTGTTTACTGTTCCCTGCCATTTACAAAGAACAGGAAAAGGGTGACAAGGTAAGCACAGATGGCGGCAGCGGACCGCGCTGTTCCAGGATCTGGCAGACCGTACAGCCGTATACCACTGAGCAATGTATCTCTGGCTGGAATATGATCCTCACTCACATCCAGCAGCTTGTAGATTTTCTGACTATTGCATAGCAGGTCCCATAGATCGGTGACAGACTTGTCTATCGGTCACACGGCCGGGGTTTCTCTGCTAATCGAGCAAAAAATATTGGCAAATTATTCATCTGAAAGGTTTAAATCAGGGGTAGGGAACCTTTGGCTCTCCAGCTGCTGTGAAACTACAACTCCCAGCATGCTCCATTCACTTCCATGGGAGTTCCCAGGACAGCAGAGCCAGTATGCATGCTGGGAGTTGTAGTTTTGCAACAGCTGGAGTGCTGTACGTTCCCTACCCCTTTTTTAAATTAATGCTTGTATGTACGTACTGCTATCCCATACATGTTACGGTGCCCCATGCCCGCTCTTCTTATTGTTCCCTTTTACAATGTCCACCCATTGTGTTCAGTACTGGTGGTCGCACATGCTCAGTTCCAGAGTAATTCCTGCTACTGTGCAGCCCAGCCAATGAGAATCAGGTCAGTACTGGACATGGTAGGTGGACAACCTGAGAGGGGATTGGATATTCAGCAGGGGGCGCCATAACAAGTATGTAACTGGAATATGTAGGTGTGTGTGTTTTGTTTTTTTTCTTGTGCCCAGCGGTCAGATGACTAAGGCTCCATTCATTTTTCGATTGCTATTCAATAAATTGACACATCACTTAAAGGGGCTATACCATGAAGAATATTTATCCTGATCCTGACCCCTGACTATGAACTGTAGATGGGACGGACAGAGATGACTATGTCTGTTCTTTATGGCAGTTCCATGGGAGCACCGATGTTCCCCGTCCAGCGGGGTCAGGCCTACTTTCACCCTATGGCTGTGGTCAGGCTGAATTCATAGTGGGAATAAATTGCCCCGTTCTCAGGGTCGGTATAATCCCTATAAAATTAGGCTCTGATGCTGACCTGTTGATTATGTAGAATAGATAATCTGTTTTCCCTTAGTCCTAACAGCAGCACAGTACAGGGCACATTGGGGCCACACGGTGGCTCAGCGGTTAGCACTGCAGCCTTGCAGCGCTGGAGTCCTGGTGTTCAAATCTCACCAAGGGCAAAAAACCATCTGCAAGGAGTTTGTATGTTCTCCCCGTGTTTGCATGGATTTCCATCCCATATTCCAAAAAGACATACTGATAGGGAAAAATGTACCGTACGTTGTGAGCCCTACAAAGAAAAAAAAAATAATACCCCATATTGTGCTGCTGTAGGACAACGGGGAAAGACAATTGGACCATTAACATAACCAAGTAAACTGATCCAATCATGGGGGGGACTTGTAATAAAAACAGCGAGTGTACACAAAATGGCCAATAGTCAGCCGAATATGGCCAACCGTGTCCAAAATGTTCCAACACAAGGCATCCGTTTTATGGCAGAAAAGTCTCCCATCAGCCATCGAGAACGGTCTTGTCTATGGGGAGTTAAAGGGCTTGTCCATTTTCATATATCCAGGATCTTTCAAGCCAGCTTATCCAGTGCATTTGACAAAATGGCAGAGAGGAAATGTAGTTTTGTCCATCGTGAGAACTTCTTGCCAAGTTCTGTGTGTATGTGATACGGATAGTGCTGACATAATGCAGATCGGTGGTTGTGCGGCCCCTGCATTGCAGCCATAACTGACCGATGACTGGAGGACCTTGGCTCGGTGGGGTGGATGACTGAGCGGTGAATGGAGACTATTGTTGTGAATGTGGTTTTGGTTGCATTCATCTCTAGCCACATTAAAGGGCCATTAAACCTAAAAGTATTTGTATATTACAGAGCAGCTGGAAGCGGCTGTGACCGGTCAGTCGGGTTTTGTTCTAGGTTTGTACCTTTAAAGGGTACCTGGGTTTTCATGCAAAGCTGAAATATGGACAAGGGTGTTGCTGGTCAGTCTGTTCTATGATTGTGTAGGACATCGTGTATGAAGGCTTAGCAGTTTTTCCTTTTATAATAATATTATGGCTGAAACGTTTAGCATTTGTCTTTGAGAATGAAGGGGAGTCTTTTCTCAGCTATTTCTTTGCCATCGTACAGTTACTCCTAGCAAATTGGCAGCACCAATATGGATAGGGGAAGGGGTAGACTTCTCCTTACCCTTCGTTCACATCTGCGTTTGGTATTCTGTCCGGGGGGGGAGTCCGCATGAGGACCCCCTCGAATGGAATACCGGATGCAACTGCAAGCGGTGTGCTAGTGAGAGCACACGGACCCCATAGACTATAATGGGGTCCGTGTGCTTGCTGCCAGATCTCCACAGGGATCATGCAGACAGGAAACTTGATTCGTGCGGGCAGCACGTGGCAAGCACACGGACCCCATTATAGTCTATGGGGTCCTTGTGCTTTCACTGCACAACGCTTGCAGTTGCATCTGGTATTCCATTCAGGGGGTCCCCATGCGAACTCCCTGAATAGAATACCGAACGTAGATGTGAACAAAGAGTAAGGAGAAAACTGTTCCTTCCCCTATCCGTACTGGTGCTGCCAATTTGCTAGGAGTAACTGTACAATGCAAAGAAATGGCTGAGAAAAGACCAAGTGACCATAATATAGGAACACTGGCCTGTAAATAAAGGGCAAATTCTAAAGCACATAAGAAAAAATATCTATGAGCACAGTCAGTAAAACTACTGCTGTCTGTGAATAATATCCCATCTGTTACTACACATCTCAGTCCTAGTATACATGTATAGTTGGCTCCAGTCACATCCAGAGCTGCAATCTCAGTCCTATTATAACATGTATAACGTAGGCTCCAGTCACATCCAGAGCTGCAATCTCAGTCCTAGTATACATATATCGTTGGCTCCAGTCACATCCAGCCAAGGTACATACAGTGCAAGAAAAGTCATCTATGTACTTTTAAGCTGTGAGATTCGAAGAATCTTCAATCCTTTGCACAGAGCAGACCTACTGTGAGGAGACTCAGCCTCTTCCATCTGCATTGTGTGAATGGAGGAAAGGAATCTCCCCCTTACATATAGAAGATCTGCTAAAGGCCCCAACTAAAGGGTAGTATGCTGCTTTTCAAGGGGTTGCATCGTGGTGGGGATCTCATTAAAACCGGCGCTTGTTATCTTTGTCTTAATCTGTAGTATACATGAGTAAGATGCCCCAAATTTCTTAAAAAGGGGACACCTCTCACTACCTTTTGACTGTCTGGGGCCACAAAATGAAATCCAGGTCTAAATAAATTCTTAGTAAATCCGTCGGCCCGCCCTCGCCTTGTCCACTTGCTGCTGCTCCATTGATCCCTTCTTCGCTTTAGCCTGCAGCCGGGTCCGTGTCGCAGCATTTCTAATATAAGGAAGAAAAAGAAGAGATTAAATTACAGAATTCCTCCTGTGGAAAAAAAAAAAAAAACCCAGCGTACAGATGCTTTCTGAATGGTTCCAGATGGAGCGAATGGTTCTACTTTCCCCGTTCTTTTATTTTTATGGATTGAATTTCCTCACTTGAAGAAACACAATTTTTAATAATTATTCATCAACCATCCAGTTTATTTCCAAAATAAAAAAAATAATCTCTCTCCAGTCTGTGCCCGCTATGCAGGCTTGGATGTTTGCGGGCAAGGATGGCAGACGTTGGGAGCGCTGGTGGTCTTAGGGCGGTAGGATTGGGCCTATTGGACTCGACCAATCTTTTGTTCCGTTGTAGATAAGCCGCTGCCTGAGGCGTCTGAGCCTTTATTTCTTGGTCTGCTTTGAAGCCCAGTGTGCATGTGCATGGGGGATCTGGGAAGAATAGCTGCGGCTACAACAAGCAAAACACTAACCGCTATTGAAGACATTGCCATGTTGCAGCAACATTGCATGCAAATGAATGGTTGCAATACCAAGCACAGCCACTGTACAATGTATGGCGCTATGCTTGGTTGCAGAAGTTAATATCATAGTCCCGAACAACCACATTAACACACTTGCAAACAAATATTAAGTGTCCTTCCAGCCATATTCTTCCCGTCCAATCTTACATCATGACTAGATTGCTGCAATTTCAGGCAGATGCAGCCATACACCATCCAACCAGTATTGCGCATGGGTCCTGATGTATCCAACAGAACAGATCACGTTTTTAGCTGATTCTGTTAGGACGGATTCACTCCATTCTAGTCCCTTCCAAGCACAACGGTCCATGTATGGGCCATATTTGCTGGACCATGTGCCGGGCCTAAATCTGTGTGTTTTTGGTGCAGGACAGGCCGCCACTCCATAGCCTGTGACTGGACAAACCGGTCTGTGGCTGTCTGTAGAGCTGAATATTGTCTGACATGGTGCATAGGGCTGCATCTTGGCTTATCCCTAATTTTTTTTGGATTGGGACTTATCCAAAAACAGCAAGACGGTAATTATTTGTTTAGCTATTATGGCTGAGTCACCAGAATAGAAATGAGAGCAGTACCTGTCTGAAGACATCAGCTGAATGAAGTCGCTCCGCTGCCAAAGGCTGATTTAATATCTTTTCCTTAATACAATTCTAAGAGTAATGGTTACAGAAAGAGAGGTCGAGACAAGGTCCCCTTGGGTGAGGGCTTCTGTGTGAAGATCCGTCAAAGCAGTATAGACCTGTACAAAGCGTCCATGCTGAGACCAATAGAAGTTAAAGGGGTCCTATCATTGGATACCCTTTTTTTTTTTTTCTAACACGTAGGATTAGCCTTAAGAAAGGATATTCTTCTACCTTTAGATGTCTTCTCTGCGCCGCCGTTCGGTAGAAATCCGGGTTTTCTTCGGTATACAAATGAGTTCTCTCGCAGCACTGGGGGCGGTCCTCAGTGCTCAAACAGCACTGGGGGCGTCCCCAATACTGCGAGAGAACTCTCTAGCGACGCCTCCATCTTCTGGAACGCCCTCTCCCTGCGTCGTCTTTTGTCCTGGGTTTCAATCTTCTAAGCCTCGGACAGAGCCGACGGTGCATGCCCCGGGCCACAAGAAAATGGTTACACCAGCTTACTGTGTAAGTGGCCATTTTCTTGTGGCCCGGGCATGCGCAGTCGGCTCTGCCCCAGGCCTAGAAGAATGAAACCCAGCTCCGGAAGAAGATACAGGGAGAGGATGTTCCAGAAGAAGATGGAGGCGTCGCTGGAGAGTTCTCTCGCAGTATTGGGTACCGCCCCCAGTGCTGTTTGTGCGCTGAGGACCGCCCCCAGTGCTGCGAGAACGCATTTGCATACTGAAGAAAACCAGGATTTCTACGGAACAGCGGCGCGTAGAAGATGTGTAAAGGTAGGAGAAGAATAGACTTTCTTAAGGCTATTCCTACGTGTTAGTCAGAAAAAAAGGGTACCCAATGATAGGATCCCTTTAAGTCTCCTGTTTTGCCCAATACTGTAATGAATGGATCATCCAGCCTTCAAGCCAAGGAAGGTAATAAACAGCATTTAGCCCATTAGACACTTACAACAAGACTCTGTGTGTAAATCCAACAGGATTTATGTGGATTAATGGCGTTGTGCCTCCATGTTCTGGCTCTTGTTGGCTGTATCTCTATTCCTCGTATACACTATGTATCTCTTTTCATAGAATGGATACATCTGCTGCACTTTACAAAATGAAGTCAGCAGATAAGGGGTTAACAATCCATTGTAAATCCGGCTTGGCCGGTGTCCCGTAACACGCATCGGTTTGTGTTTTTTAGCAGATGTTACCTGTAAAATAAGAATAAAAGGGCCCGAGGGGTTCTGCGTTGTTGTCTACCCTAGACAAGGCTTGAAACGACTTTTTATGTGGCAGAGATAAGAGGGGGATCAGTTTACAGGTGCGCCCGGCAGGAATCGACAAGCTCATACCGATCACTGGCCTCTATAATATCTGGAGTGCCCCCTTCAGATTCCTTAAGAATTTTTTTTTTTTTTTCTTGAAAGAGCTGCGGGTTCACACACCATGGTGCGAGATGTTGGATTGCTTACCAGTGAGGAGAACGTCATTGCAAAATTTTTTTATTTAAAGGGGTTTGAGCTGTTAGGGTCCCTTATCAGCATAACTACAGGACAGGGGGATGGGCACCCTGTTATCCAGAGGACGGGAAGGGGGGGGGTGTCCCCATATGGCCTCCTTGTGGATGCACCATTGTGTGTGTGTGATGGGCGCTCCATTCACTTCTATGGGGCTTCCAAGACTGTAATGCACACACAGAAGTGAATGGAGCGCCAGTCATGTAAGAACAATGGCGCTCTGTTCACAGGGAACGTTGTGTCCCCCATCCTTCTGATAACTAGGAATTGGGTGCCCAGTGATCGGACAATTATTCCCTGTCCTGGGAATAGGAGATTGGTGTCCATTATGGGGCAACCCCTTTAAGATCAGTTATGGTCTGTGGTCTTGAAAAGTGTCAGGAATTGATTAAGACCGGCGTTCTGTATGTCAGTCTTAAACCAGTCCCCACTGGCACTAACTACGCCTGCATTAAGAGGCTCCAACTTCTTAAAGGGGTTGTCCAGCCCCCAATTGATTTTTTTTTCATACTGATGACTTTGCAGTCAAACGTTGGTCCCTCACGTGACAGGCGAGGATACTTGACACTATAATAAGGAATGGCAATTTAGTATATAACGAAAGGGGATTGTCTAAAGTGGAGAGCCCCTTTAAAGTACAAGCATCTTTCTGGGGCCAGAACAAAATAACCCCCAGCCTTATGCACCAGCTTGAGGCTTCTCGTGAGCGGACAGCTCGTGGACCTTCTCGCGTAAGGCCTTGTGGTTGTAATGAATGATCCACTTGTAAGACGGAGCCTTATTATGGCGCACGGAGGCTTTTAAGCACTAGAGCCTGTTTACTCTTCAGCATCCAAAATCCTTCAGCTGAGATTTCCTGCAAACTCAGACTGATGAATGTCACAGCGTGAACCGCGGCAATAGGACGGAGCCATCAATGGGAATACAATGTCCTCAGCTGGAGGGCCAAGGCAAACAGCCGCCTGGGAATAAGGTGAAGACCTGCCGACGTTTCTTGAGAAAGTAAATATCGAGCACTTGATGCCATTGTAATGCAAGTGTCAAAGCGTCCACAGCAGTTTACATAAAGGTAGCGACGGCCTTATTCTTTTCCATGCATCTTCTTAAAGGGATCCTATCGTTAAAACTCAATTTTTTGTCCCTAACACGTAGGAATAGCTTTAAAGAGGACCTTTCACCATTTTGCCCACAGGCAGTTCTATATACTACCGGAAAGCTGACAGTGCGCTGAGTTCAGCGCACTGTCGGCTTTCCTGATCTGGTACCGGTCTGGTACCGTAGCTCTTCTATGGTCAGAAGGGCGTTGCTGACACTCAGTCAGAGACGTCCTTCTTCACAGCACAGCCAATAGCGCTGTGCTGTGAGAGCCGGGAGGAACGCCCCCTCCCTCCCTGATAATGCTCGTCTATGGACGAGTACTGCGAGCAGATGGAGGGGGCGTTCCTCCCGGCTCTCACAGCACAGCGCGATTGGCTGTGCTGTGAAGAAGGACGTCTCTGACTGAGTGTCAGAAACGCCCTTCTGACCATAGAAGAGCTACGGTACCGGGCAAAATGGTGAAAGATCCTCTTTAAGAAGGCTATTCTTCTCCTACCTTTAGATGTCTTCTCTGTGCCAACGTTCGGTATAAATCCCATTTTTCGTCGGTATGCAAATGAGTTCTCTTGCAGCACTGGGGGCGGGCCCCAGCGCTCAAACAGCACTGGGGGCGTCCCCAATGCTGTCAGAGAACTCTCCAGTGCCGCCTCCATCTTCTTCAGGAACGGCCTCTCTTTGCGTCTTCTTCCGGCGTTGGCTTCAAAGTTCTAGGCCTCTGGCAGCCAACTGCGCATGCCTGCCGGCCACAAGAAAATGGCCTCTTACAATACTGTGTAAGCGACCATTTTCTTGTGGCCGTCAGGCATGTGCAGTTGGCTTTACCCTAGGCACGAGGCCTGGAAGTTTGAAGCCGCGAAGAGAGGCCGTTCCTGAAGAAGATGGAGACTTCTCTCGCAGCATCTTTCTGCGTTGGGTTTTTGCGTAGCGGATAATGCTGCAAAATCCACTGTGTGAACTTTCCCTCAGGCCAGGGCCCCACGGAATGGAGACACCATGGAAAAAATGGCAGCGTTTTACAGTTTCCCTGACCCTGCCTCCTGTATAGGATAAGACCTGGTAGAATATTCTCCATCCTCACCTCGCCTGCGGTCTCTCTCCCCCCCCCCCCATATGCCGAGTAATTGCGGACCTCTCGCTTTAGGGGCACGGCGCCTCCAACACATGGTTCGTGTTCCTGCCTTAGAAGTCTGTGAGGGAAAGCAGATGTGCTCCGAACTTAATTTGTTTACTGAAGAACATTATTCTCGAGAAGAAAGGAAAAAGGCTTTATTCTTCATTAAACAAAAAGAAATAAAAAAGGAAATCTATTGTCAGGCGTCCATCGTACCGCTCTCCGACAGGATGGAGGGAATCTGATCTCAAAAGGAACGGCCAATGAATTCTGTCAAAATGTCCAAGGCAGATACGGTATCAACTTGGGCAGTGTTCATACGGGTCTTTTCGCCAGTCTGCCAGCCTATCGAGTATTTTCTGCAAAAATACCAGTAACCTGGTTGACTCCGTTATAAATCAATGGTATTGGTTTGCAGAAGGATCGAGAGAACCCCATTGTTATTCCCAGACCCCGGATCACACGTCCGTTGTTTGTACGTTACTGGACCATCTTTGTGTTGTTCTTCTTCTTTCCATCGTCTTTATTAAGAACCACTTTGTGTATAACATCTATAATTCATGGCCCGGCCGACTCTAGGACTCTGCCCAGGAGCTCTTTGGTCCATTTTAATCCCTTAATGCACATTCTAGATCCATAAATTGGATTCACGTCACGTAGGAAAGTACCCAAGTATGGAGGATTGTTTTTCTAAAGTGGTCTAATAGGTTACAGGGGTTTTCCAGAAATTTTTTTGGTGTGGGGTGGACACCTGGCTCCTGCACCAGTTAGTTGTTCGTCAGGCTTATACTATACAGTGTACTATGTATACCAAAAAAACAGACCCCAATGTTCTCCCATGGATAATGGAGTCCAATGGGCGTTACTGACCCAACTAGAGTCCATCTCTTGCCAATAACTATTCCCCCTTTGCACACACACAAGGCTCTTCATGTGTCCTTCACCTGGGTTGAAATCTTGCGCATGCGCACTATGGGATCAGGACCGAACCTGCACACAAGCCCCCTGACCTGTTGCTCAGCTCTAGGTTTTCAATCTGCGCTTGTGCATTGACGTACTCAAAATGGATTTCGTCTGAAATCTGTGACCATGAAGGGCTCGGGGTGTGACCTATACTATTTTGATTTACGTATGACGTGAAAATGGCGGTACCGATTTCTGTAAGAACTGGGGGCCCGGGAATTCAGGTGGAAAGTGAGGAGAGACTTTGGTTTATACGACCAATAAAAAATTTTTTGTGTCCCACGTTAATGGTTTTCTAAAGAATCTTTTGTTGTCGTCTCTTATGTCGAATATTTGAAGACCGGTTTTTCAGGTATTTTTGGACACGACACTCTAGTGAAAGTAATGTTTTTAGATGACAATGAAAACCAGGTTCTTTGCGAGCAGAAGCCGCGTCGGGTGGTGTCATAACACAAAGTAAAGATACTCAAGATGTATGTTTTACAGCAGAGAATGCCCCCTGCTCCACTTACCTCCCCCTCCTCACAAAGCTCTTCATTGGACTTGTAGAGTGCGCACAATCCATTGGTCAAGATCTGATCTGCCGTCTCCCTATAGCTTGCCATGTATTTTATAGAAAAGGTGGCCGCCTTCCACCTGTTATTTTACCTTTAGGGAGGCCTCCAGATTCTCCCGCTCTACACATTGGTAGAAAGGGGGAGCGGACATGTTGAAATCAAGAGAAGGCGTAGGCCAAAATAATTCAACATTTACCCGCTGGAGGTAGCAATGACTCCTCACTCCCCATTTGGGGAAGATACTACCACTCATGGAAGAGATACCACTGATCCGAGTAGTGCTTCATGGGAAAAAAATATAATATACAAATGATTGTGTTTGAAGGGACCTTCCATACAAACTGGAAAACACAGGGGGGTTGGCTTTAAAAAAATAAAAAACCCAAAAAAACTTTCCTACACCCAGTGCTCCGTTTCGTTGTCTGGTCCCTCCATTCCATCCTGTTTACATTGTGGCAAGGTGGAAAAAATACATAAGAATGTGGTCATTGAGGCCAATGATTGGACATGGATTAGAACAGATGCCCAAATGGAGGACTGGGGGTAGGTGAGACCGTCTCATCCCCGGCCTCCTGCAAAGAACCTGAACTCCTCATGAGCACCCATTTTAACAATGGTCTAAGGAGAAACCCAGGACTCTCCTAATGTGGCTTACCCACCATATTTATAACGTAATAAAATAATATCGAGCTTTAGTTTCACCGCTGCCGTCCGGTTTGTCTGATGGCGCCGTTTCCTTATCGACCTAAATGAATTTTATTCCACCAGGCTATAAAGCTCCGTGTAATGTGATTCGGCAGAATGTCACGGAGGATTCTGTACATTCTGTTGTCTTGGAAAGCCTTGT
The DNA here is from genome assembly GCF_031893055.1 of Leptodactylus fuscus. NCBI lineage: Eukaryota > Metazoa > Chordata > Amphibia > Anura > Leptodactylidae > Leptodactylus > Leptodactylus fuscus. The sequence goes on along the minus strand of NC_134267.1, from coordinate 12,726,590 downwards.
GGTTGTTTCACGTTATACAGTAATTCTCACAATGTGGGAGAGTTAATCTTGGCAAGACATTCCCGGTATTCCAGGCCTCACCTCCCCGGGTGACTTTGATGCCTGATTTTGGTCATCCGAAATGTCCAATTGATTTTTTTTTTTTTTGTGTGTTATTAATAGACGTTGTACAGATATAATGGGGGAACTTACTAAGACTGATATTCTGTACGTCCGTCTTAATCAAGTCCCTGACTGGTACTCGTTGCTCCAAGAAGCTTTGGCCCTGTGCACCACATGGAAATCTACGCTAGTTAGAAACTGGGATGGGTTCGGCCGAGGCGTTCCCGGCTTGCCATGGACTTCAACGACTTGTCCCCCATTCATAGGTTAGGAAGAAAGTGTCATCACTGGGAATTTGATCTTTGGGACCTCCAGTGATCATTGAACTGGAGGTCCCATATACATTTTGTAAATGGTGTGGTACAATAGTCCCGGCGCCCCATTCACTCCCACAGGGGTGACCAAGCCTAATACAACGCTCTGTCAGCCCCATCTAAGAGAATGGAGTGGTGGCCATGTATGTCGTCTACTTCTCCATTCTCACATGGGATTTGGGACCCCCACTTTAGCGATTGTTGGTGGTCCCATTGGTCTGACTTCCAGACACTTAGCTGCTACATTGTGGATAGGAAACAAATTTTGGTAGTGGGATAACCCATTTTAAAGGGTTTTTACCAGTGGAGGCTGGTTAAGTCAATCTATGGATGACAATCATTGGTGATGGGGCTGGTGGAGGAAATGCCTTGGCCAAGACCCACCACTACAAGTCAACTTTGTGTCTACGTGACTGATAGTCAAGGGAGGTGGCAATGAAAATAGGGGCATGGATTAAAGGGGTTTTCCGGTCAAATGCTAACTTATACTTAAGGGATAGACCATCAATATCAGATGGGCGTGATTTTAGATCTGGGACCCCCATATAGCTCTGTTCTCCGTATAGAGGAATTACCGGAGATCAGGGCCAATTCACTTGTATAAAAGTGGAGCTGCAGTAACTCGGTGTGGCCACTACACAGAACCGCTATCTGCTCCTCGCCCTGTTCTCGGCTTAGCAATTGGTGGGAACTGGACACCCCCCCCCCCCCCCATTCTGATTTTGGTGACTTCTCTTAAGCGTTCACTTTGACCCCAAAACCCCCTTAAGATTCAGTGTCGCCTACTGTGTTCTCCACCATTAATTGGGTTCTGCGGACTAACTCCTACCCCGCAGATAGGTTAAGGTCACCCGAATCAAATCTTTTTTTTCCCCCCTTGTGAATTGTTGCCTTAGTCAGGTATTTTCCAATATTTTCTTCCAAAAATTGGCCAACTTTGTTTTTTTTTTTCTCTCTTCGGCAGCAAGATGTGTTCACTGTGACCTTTCGATTTTTCTTTGGCGCTACAATTCTGTGGTTTACCCTTCTTCACTTTGGAAATGATGAGTCCTTAGAAAAAGCGGTGGCCGTCTGATTAACATCAGAAAAATCCGACTGCTGCGAAAAAAAAAATCCCAAAAAACTTGACTGCTCTTACGACGGAGCTGACGGTGATTGAATCGCGGTCTCTCGAATATAGCGTCTAGCGATGATTGCTAAAATGTCTGCACAAATGAGTAACATCGAGCATCCCGGTGACATGCCAAGGCTTCATTTCTTGGTTTGGAAGTTCACCGATGAAGTGATGGTAATGTTTTTTTGGGGGCTGGAACGAGACGAAAGTAACTGGAGGAAACGGCATTTTCAAGTGGGTTGGAGGAGCACCAGGCTATCATGAAATGGGCCAGCAATAAATAGACTCCTGCTATTGGCAGGAAACTTTTGGGCTCGGCTCGAAAATATTCCATCGCAAATTCAATTTAACTTTTTGAAACTTTATAACTGTGAGAGTGCGATAAAGGGGAACAGTCAGTCCCCGGGCTGCAAATCTGCTCGTGGGTCAAGCCCTGGTGGTATTAATATTCTGGACGATATACGGCGTAAACAGCTGCATCGGTTTCTGTAAATTTTTGACAATTTTTGTATGGTGTAAATTTATATAGAATTTTCCAATAAAGTCAAATATTTATGATTTTCTAGATCTCTCCTTGATGTCATTTTTTAGGAGCCTTGGTCCCCTTCCAGTAGATGCAGTCTGTCTTGTTCTTGTGACGCAGGTGCTTGACATGAGAGATTAGTGTGAGTGCAAGTGACATAATATCAAGTAATCTGGTAGATTTGTAGGGTTGCCGTGTGGATATCGCGGTATACCGATTGGCGAACAGGACCAGTTCTTGCATGCAGACATCTTAGATGCTGCAGCTACGAATGACCCAACATTAAAGGGATCCTATCATTGGATTCCCTTTCTGACTAACACGTAGATGTCTTCATTGCGCCGCTGTTCGGTAGGTATTCTGGTTTTCTTCGGTATGCAAATGAGTTCTCTCGCAGCACTAGGGGCGGTCCTCAGCGCTCAAACAGCACTGGGAGCGTCCCCAATGCTACGAGAGAAATCTTCAGCGCAGCTTCCATCTTCTTCAGGAGCGCCCTCTCTCCGCGTCTTCTTCCGTCCTGGGTTTCAATCTTCTAAGCATGCGCAGTCGGCTCTGCTAACGGGCCTCGGGCAGAGCGGACTGGTAAACTGGTGTAAGCGGCCATTTTCTTGTGGCCTAGAAGATGAAACCCGGGACAGAAGAAGACACTCCCAGTGCTGTTTGAGCGCTGGGGCCCGCCCCCAGTGCTGTTTGAGCGCTGCGGCCCGCCCCCAGTGCTGCGAGAGAACTCATTTACATACCAAAAAAAAACAGGATTTCTACCGAACGGCAGCGCGGAGAAGACATCTAAAGGTAGGAGAAGAATAGTCTTTCTTAAGGCTATTCCTACGTGTTAGTCAGAAAAAAAGGATATCCAATGATAGGATCCCTTTAAAAGAGTTAAAGGGCTAGGGTCCTTGATCTTGGCCGCTTAAAGGGCTTTTCTAGGCTTATCAGTTGACTTAGGTTATCGGTTAGGATAGGTCAACAGTCAAAGATGGGGAGGCGTTAGCTGTCTGAAGAGAGTGCCAAATTCGGATGAGCTCCGCAGCACCTTCCCGCTGTTCTTGCTATTGCTGCTCAGCCCCATTCACTAGTCTATGGGGTCCGCAGATTTGCAAAGGATTAAGTTTCCGTTTGCGGGGTCCCTAAGCGGACTCCCCGAACAGAAACCCATGCACAGATGTGAACCTAATACATCCATTGTTAGTAAAGTAACCTGTCCTCAAACCATTCGCTTCCTTCGTTTCCACAAAATGACGATTTTTCTGCTTTTTAACTTGTAAAAAATGTCTATCACATCATCAAAATTCTTACCTAGGTCTGGCAGGGCTCGCTCGGCTGTGCGGAGGTAATCCTCTCTGGCCGCGGCTCGCACAGGATTCCTGAGTCAGGGTTTGCCTTTTTTGTTTCTGCCGTTCCAGAATCTCAAACCCACGACTTTTTTCTTTTTTGTTTTCTTCTTAGGTTGTCGCATCTCATAGAACTCGTTTCTTAACCGGACTGTTGTTTTCTTGGAGTAGAACGGAGAGTAAAATACTCACTATGATACTTGTCTGAAAATATTGGCTTTCGCCGCGGTCGTCTGCCGGTGCCAAATGTAACACTATCGCGTACTACTGGGTAGGATTTCGAGCTGCAGAGAACCATGACACTCAAGATTTAACAGCAAGATAAGGGATGTCGAGATGTCACACAACTTTCAGAATAGTTTGGTTATATCTCAAGTGCGGGGTCCCAAACCCAAGTGTTATCTGTGAAAGCTTCTTGGCATAGCCTGAGGATATAGAATAATTGTCTGGGATGGGAGAACCATTTTAATAGAAAAAGTCCTTGAGTAACCCTGAAGATAGAGCCGTTACAAAGAGTGTCTCTGATGCTGGAGGACCCAGCGTCATGCAATACTTCAATCCACCTGTGGTGGTGCTGCAGGAAAACTGAACACTTGCTAAAATGTTGCAATCACTCCTGATCGCCGGCAGATTCCAGCAGCGGCAATCCTTATAATAAAAGGGGACAGCTCATTCAAGATATCACAGATGTATTATCTGTTACAGTAAATCATGTCATGCCTTAAAGGGATTGTCCATGACTGGATGCCTTAAAGGGATTGTCCATGACTGGATATTGTATGAGATTGGTGTGGGCTGTTTGGAGCATGGTGTACAAAGCTGGATGCGGTCGGCTCCGTACACTGTCTAGTAGCCATGCCATGATATCTGCCTAACTCCCATTAATATGACTGGGAGAACTGGAAGGAGATATCCCAAATATACGCCACTTGTTTCAAGAAATTGTATTTTCTGAAGGGACAGTCCAAGACGAGATGTTGATGGCCTATCCTTAGTATCGATAGTCTATGGAACTGGTTGCAGCTGGCTCTGTACACTATGTAGTAGCCATGCTATTGTAGTTCATCTCCTACTCCAAGAGTCGGCAACCTTCGACACTACAACGCCCAACATACTCCATTCACTTCCATGTTCCAAGAACGACAGGGCAAGTATGCATGCTGGGAGTTGTAGTTTTACAACAGCTGGAGGGCCGGAGGTTGCCGACCCCCGTCCTATTCATCCTGGTTCTATATTGTTGGTCATTGGTAATGCTGAGCGGCCGACCCCCGACTTGATAAAGATGACCTTCAATATCCAGTTTTGGACAATCCCTTTAAAGCTATGAAACCATAGCCGGCCTTCAGACCCGCTGCTGTGCATCTGCCTCACTTTTGCCCTCCCCGCTACCGCCCCCCTATCCTCTTACATTATAAGGCCCTATAACTTGGATAACCGGTTACTTGCTGTGTTTGCTCAGTTTCGCCGCTTTGGCTTTATTGTTATTACCTGCCAGGTTTCCAGCAGGTTGGCTCACAAGCTGTATGTACAGAAGGGGCTCCGGTTACATGGCAGGTTAGTACGGCCCCGCACACGTTAGCCTTTAGAGATGGCCGCTAGCCCTTCATAGCGGTCTGTAGGACTGGACAGGCCGTCCTTGCCTGCCGGTGCATTAGCAGCTAGGCCGCAACGTTAGCTTTACACTGTCAGGATTTCTTTCCTGCCACCTACGAGACGACACAGACAGAACGCTCAGTAATCTGTCATGGCGGCGTATATCCGGGCCTGTGTGCTAAGTAGACGTTTCCTGTGATGTGTAAGACACATTTCTGGGGTTTTTCACATGTCCTATTTTTGGCCATTCTGACCCCCAATAGCGGGGGAGTTTTATCAAAACTGGAGCTTTCCATGCCAGTCTTTGATCATCTTAGCTTTGACTTGAGGATGAATCTGATTTATGTCGACGCGCACCTCCTCCTAAATCAGGGGGCCAAAATCTACGAACGCATAGATTTCAAGAACCGCTTGCTCCAGAGAGTTGGCGTGGACCATGTAGACCCCCAAGACAACCAACATGCCCCCCCCCCCATACCGCCCCATTGTGCATTTGCATATATTCTTGTGAGACAACTGATCTCCGCAGCCGTTTGCTGCCCCGGTCCGTGAAAAATACAGATTCCTCCATTGTTATTTTGACGTATCGACCTTCTGGTCTATGGAGGGAAACAACGGGGTCCCGCTCAGATCCTCTAAGCGCATCAGTCTTGGCTCGGTCATGTGACCAGCGCCCACGCCTCGGGTCATGGAGGAGCCTCTGATCTGTGTCTTTGCCAGGCGCGGACACTTTGCATCGTAAATTCTCACCTGATAATAAAAATGATCGGATTTGCATGGAAAAAAGGAAGTTCTCCAGTGTATCCCGGACAATATATACGGCCAGTAGGTGGCACTAGTGAGCCAGTGTTCTTCCCTTTGGAGGAGAGCAGCTTTCCTTGCTGTCCTTTATATCACCGTCTTATGGCACTTGGTGCATTGCATTATATGTCTTACATACTGATCTGGGGCGGCCGGAGCAACGCGAGGACATAGAATCCGCTCTCGCATTACTCCCGAGTCTGTACACTGAGTTATGAGGAATTTCCCCATCTGTAGAGGAGAATGTGAATGTGACACTTTAATGCCATTTGCTCCATTCTTTACATGCCGGCGCTAGCTCAGGATCAGACTCTTATTTTATGGCTTTTCTTGCTCCCTTCCTCGCCTCTTATAGATCACATAAACCTGTCTACCGTTCTCATTACTACACCGTGACGTTTGGCGCTCCCTTATTTCCCCTTATGACCTTAAAATGAATATCGACCCTTAAAGGGGTTTCTAGATTGATAGTGTTGATCTCTTAGGTTACTAATATGAGATTGGTGGGGGGCCCCGGCACCCCACTATTCAAAGAGGCTGCACATCATCATTGCTGCCAAGCGCAGCGCCATACATTGTATAGTGGTTGTACTTGGTATTGCAGCTCATTCATTTGAATGGGACTGAGCCGCAGCATGGTCATGGGAGCAAATGGACTTGTCATCACTGCCCTGAAAGACATAGTGAGCTGCACGGCTTCTTCAAATGGCTAATTGGGGGGTGGGAGGTGTAAGAGTCCCACCCACTAACCTGAAATTGATCTCCCTTTTTTTTGTATTTTTTTTGTTCCTGCCTCTAACTAGGCCCAAACTTTTCTACTGGCCCTTTTCTCAATAGCCTACCTCTATTTTCTGATACTAAGCACCCTGCCTAGGTATAGAATTATTATCCAGTGTTTGCAGCCACCACTAGGGGGAGCTAACTGCAGACCTAAACATAATTAGCATGCACTGAGCGCCATCTAGTGGTGGGGCTGGGTAACTTGACCCTCTGCATTTGGAGGGGGGTTGTATTATAAGCCCTTACTAGATTAAGGAAACAGTCAGCAGCACAATCTGGCTCTAAGGTGCGGCGTTAGAAGACGGAGAGACTACAGGAGCGTTATGCGCCCTCTTTATTTTGCTGGGGTATCAGGGCGGGCGTACGGGGTGATAGCGGTCTATAAGGGGACTGATGATAAACCTTACATGCAGCGGCGCCGATCTGTGGCTTTGTTGCCGCCCATTTCCTCTTCTGCCGCCGCCTCGCTTATTTACCTGGCTTCCCTTTGCCATGTCGTACATGAGAACAGGAAGGTGGGGGCGCACAAGGACGGACGAGCCGATGCGAAACCTCTTGTACAAATTACTCTTGGGCTCGGGGCAACACGGTGGCTCAGTGGTTAGCACTGCAACCTTGCAACGCTGGAGTCCTGGGTTCAAATCCCGCCAGGAACAACATCTGCAAGGAGTTTGTACGTTCTCCCCGTGTTTGCGCAGATTTCCTCCCATTCTACAAAGACAGACTGATAGGAAAAATTAAATAAAAAATAAAAAATTTCCACCACCTAGCCCAAGGACGCAGATTTCTGCAACAAACCCGCCATAGGTGAACCTGCTCCTTAACCCTCCAGTCTTTGCTCTTTCACCTCCTCCCCGGCTATAGCGAAGTCTGCAGAGGAGTTAACCCTTTCCACGACCGCTCCTCTTCGCTCAGCACCTCCTCGTCCGGTTGGGTTGCACCTTTAAGACCTGTTTTGAAGTTCAGGAAGCCTTGTTTGCTGAGTCGGGGTCACGTGACTAACACCCGTCAGGTTCCTCCGGCGAGCACGCCTCTGATTTTAGTACTTTCCATTATTCACATGTAACCTTTGCTCGCTGCAGCAGGGACGTCTGGCAGACCCGGAGTACTTCTTTAAGAAGGACCTATTTTTAGCCAGCGGTGGATGCTGAGCTGTACAAGAGGAATCACCAATAGGCTCAAATAACATTTAAAGGAATAATTCGCTGTCAACGGGATTATCTGGTTTTATTTTTTATTTTTTTTTCTCTCTTGAATAGTTTCGGCGCTAATGGATTCCACCGACCCGCGCTGCAGTAAGTACATGACAATTATCAGCTCCGTCTGACTGTAAATTAGACGCTCGTTTTTCTTGTGTCTGTAATTACTCAATTATGTCCTAAAAGAGCAGTTCTAGTAAATTGTTACTCTGAGACCAAAGATCCTTGTTCTTAAAGGGGCGGTTCAGAATTAAAAAGAAAGGGGGGGTTTACTCTTTCAATCCAGAAATGATTCTCTCTGTATCGACTGTCTTGTATTGAAACTTGTCCTTACGTAATTTGATAAGGTGCAGTACCAGATACTACCATAGTCTAGGGTGGCGCTGTTGGTAACATAAAAATATTATTATTTATTTTTTTTTTTTTAATTTTTCAGTAATATTCGATGTCTGAATGCTCAGTAGTGACTTCCTTGGGGGTTTTCTTGACTCCCTTCCCCAGGAGGGACCACAGGTTTCCGGACTGGTTCCAGCTTCTATGAGCATATTGGGGGTGAACAGTGGGGGTGGTGGCATATACTGGGGTGAAAGGGGGCATATGAAGGGTAAAGGGTTTTCTGTACTCTCTTCCCTGATGGTGAGGTTTTTGGACTGGTCACATGGTCAGAACCAGCACCACAGTCACCCCCCTCCTCCATCTTCACCTGTACCATGGGGATGGCTGTGATGCTAAATCTATCGCCCATAATACAAATACCTATCAGTGACCAGTGAGCCAATCCTGACCTGGTGCTGGTTCCAGTCATGTGACCCGGGCTCGGAACCCACATTGTATCCACTATAGAACCTTCAGGAAATGGAATTTGGAGACCACCCTTCCCCTTTAAGTGTCATACACCTCCTTTTCACCCCAGTTTAGGTGGGCGATATGACGGTTTTGGTGTCCAGCCTAGTGTAAGAAAAGGAGGGAAATGGAGGCTAATGGCGGTCACGCCTCGGTGTCTAAGCTTTGACTTGAGGCCGGATTCACTCTTGTTGTTACAGCCGGTATATCCCGGTGATTTCCAGAGAGGTCGGTTCAGGCAGTGTCACCATTCTACATGTGATGTCGGCGATTCTCTGATCCTGTAGAGATTAGGTCACGGATAGATGGGAGAGAAGAAGTGAGACACGTGGAGCCCCGCACGTGTGACAACAGGCGCTATATGCAGTATATTCTCTCCACCTGAGGGCCTTGTGAGAAGAGCTGACACTCTAGTGGCTTGTACTTCTCCTGGTCTACCACAGTGATCACCACAAACGGCCGCCATTGTGGGTGTATATTAGTGTATATTATCTCTATAGCCTAATGCATACATCGCATCCAGTACAGGCTGTATTTACTATGTTATGATGTCACAGTGTGCATGGCGGCCTGTCTTTATGTGTGTCTCCTTTTGTACTGTGACATCACTGTGTGTAATATCTCACTACTGTGACATCACTGTGTGTAATATCTCTGTACTGTGACATCACTGTGTGTATTATCTCTGTACTGTGACATCGCTGTGTGTAATATCTCTGTACTGTGACATCACTGTGTGTAATATCTCTGTACTGTGACATCACTGTGTGTATTATCTCTGTACTGTGACATCACTGTGTGTATTATCCTGTACTGTGACATCACTGTATGTATTATCTCTGTACTGTGACATCACTGTGTATTATCCCTGTACTGTGACATCACTGTGTGTATTATCCCTATACTGTGACATCACTGTGTGTATTATCCCTGTACTGTGACATCACTGTGTGTATTATCTCTGTACTGTGACATCACTGTGTGTATTATCTCTGTACTGTGACATCACTGTGTATTATCCCTGTACTGTGACATCACTGTGTGTATTATCCTGTACTGTGACATCACTGTGTGTATTATCTCTGTACTGTGACATCACTGTGTGTATTATCTCTGTACTGTGACATCACTGTGTGTATTATCCCTGTACTGTGACATCACTGTGTGTATTATCCCTGTACTGTGACATCACTGTGTGTATTATCCTGTACTGTGACATCACTGTGTGTATTATCCTGTACTGTGACATCACTGTGTGTATTATCTCTGTACTGTGACATCACTGTGTATTATCCTGTACTGTGACATCACTGTGTGCATTATCTCTGTACTGTGACATCACTGTGTGTATTATCCCTGTACTGTGACATCACTGTGTATTATCCCTGTACTGTGACATCACTGTGTGTATTATCTCTGTACTGTGACATCACTATGTGTATTATCCTGTACTGTGACATCACTGTGTGTATTATCTCTGTACTGTGACATCACTGTGTGTATTATCCTGTACTGTGACATCACTGTGTGTATTATCTCTGTACTGTGACATCACTGTGTGTATTATCCCTGTACTGTGACATCACTGTGTGTATTATCCATGTCTTGTACTAGGACTTTACTATCTGCCCCCCCCCCCCCCCTGTACATCTATTGTAGGACCCCTTAGCTGTTGTCACCCAGCTTTCCCAGCTGTAGGATATAGGTTATATACATTTGCATTATTCTGTAATAATACTCGCTTGCATTCTTTTCCTGAATCAGGAGGATCAGGATGAACACCATTATGGGGTCGTCTTAGTCACTGCCAGCTGAATTTTAGGTAGACTCCAAAAAAAGTGAATGAATAGTATATGATCTGCCCGGCAGTCTTGGCCCTTTCTAAGTCTGTCACTTGCGCTTCCCTCCGTCCCTACCCGCCATCTTTGTGGAGGTCTCAGGACCAGAGATAAGTGACGTCATTTAGTCACTCAGAGGGGCCGACATTGTCCAGAGCTTTCTAACAGTAATCCTATAGAAGACATCAGTCCGCCTCACCCTGCTGGAATTGGCTGATAACTGAGGACAATCGCTTTATATGTGGTCACCAGACTGGCCCAGGACATCTCTGATCCCATAACAATGAGGCCTTGTTCTGTCAGAGCGCGGCCAGGTGACGGATTATGGGGACAATAGATTGTATTCATAGGATGTCTCTCAGCAGACGGTCGGGCACAACAGAGATGGTGACGGACTGTCAGATGGACCTGCGGGCGATGGCGCTACGAACAAGTACAACAGTGCCCTGGGGGCGACTGCCGTCCTGTTATATGGGCAGCCCACTGTCAGCGTAATAGTCAGTGCCCTAAGCGGGCATCATGGAAGGGCTCACGGCCCATATCTGAAGCATTTGGCTCAGCCATGTCTAACATGACGGCCAGGTGGGGCCCCTATGATGAGCTACCTCTAGGGCCCGGCTTCTCTCCTGACTTGTCCTAGTACTTACTTCTGTTCCTAATGGAATCCAGATTGGTGGACTCCTTATAGAAGGCTGCCGGGTGCCGCCCCTCAGTTATTCCTCTTGGAAATATAGGAATCAATGAATGCTTTTACCATTCTCCCTGTTGAATGGGTTTTGTTATTGTCCAATGTCACATTGTGTAGTAATACGCCCTCTACTGGTCAACCCCTGTTTTTACTTTGCTAATAAATTTACAGTAGGGATAACAGAGGAACAACACAAGGCATAGCTGATCCGGAATTGTTAGGTTATGGGGAAGGCAGATACGTCAGGAGAGGATATTATATAGAGGATGGGGAGACTAGTGTGAGCATACACCTAAGGCAGCGGTATACCCGCCAGATGACCTCGTCTTCATACAACTTTATCTCCTTCCTTGAGACTTGTCTTATCTTTAGGTAAGTTATTTGCTAGGGGGCGACCAAAGCGGTGTCCTGAATCTGGAAACACTGACTTGGGCGACGCTGCACTGTGACCGTGTTCATGTGTATGGAGTTTTATTTTTTGGGGGGGCCACGGGTGCCCATTAATGTCCAGGAACGAAAGACCTAGAAAAATATAGAAAATGCAAAAAGAATTGTTTTTTTCACCGATTATCCATGGACAACACTTAAAGGGATCCTATCATTAAAACTCATTTTTTTTGTCCCTAACACATAGAAAGGCTATTCTTCTCCAACCTTTAGATGTCTTCTCCGCGTCGCCGCTCTGTAGAAATCCAGGTTTTCTTTGGTATGCAAATGAGTTCTCTCGCAGCACTGGGGGCGGTCCCCAGCGCTCAAGCAGCACTGGGGGCGTCCCAAGTGCTGCGAGAGAACTCACCAGCGCCACCTCCATCTTCAGGAACGGGTCTTCTTCCGGTGCTGGATTCAAACTTCTAGGCCTCTGACAGCCGACTGCACGTGCCTGCCGGCCACAAGAAAATTGCTGCTTCCAATATTGTGTAAGCGGCCATTTTCTTGTGGCAGTCGGCTAGGCCCGAGGCCTAGAAGTTTGAAGCCAACCCCCGGAAGAAGATGCGAAGAAGACTCGTTCCTGAAGAAGATGGAGGCGGCGCTGGAGAGTTCTCTCGCAGCATTGGGGATGCCCCCGATGCTGTTTGAGTGCTGGGGCCCGCCCCCAGTGCTGCGAGAGAACTCATTTGCATGCTGACGAAAACCGTGCTTTATACTGAATGGCGGCCCGGAGAAGACCTCTAAAGGTAGGAGAAGTATAGTCTTTCTTAAGGCTATTCCTACGTGTTGCGGACAAAAAAAAATTGAGTTTTAATGATGGGGTCCCTTTAACCCAAAAATGAGCAGGGCTGTGCTGTCCGGGGCCGTACTCTGCTCGCCTTCTCCTCTCTATCACCGTCAGTACGTTTTTATTTTTCAGACGAGACATTTTTATATGAGTCTCCCATCCAACATTTCCAGCTTGACCTTTGGCAAAATCCTATATGTTCTGCGAGTCGTCTGCGTTACGTCTCTGCAGTCCGTTCGTTCCCACAGTCATTGGATTTGGTTCCCGGCCATTCTTGTAGGACCAGTAACCTGGTCATCCTGCTGGCCGGGGGTTCTGAGATGAAGACTGTTCCCCCCTCCCCTCCTTTTTTTTGTGTTGGAGGACGTATCCTCTAAATGGGCTCGGGCCATTCTTGGCAGCCGGGAGACTATGCAGTACAATGAAACTTCACATGACGCGAAGCCAAAGGCCAGAAATATTGTAGGTATCCCGAGAAGAGCGGCAGCCACGAGTGCAAAGGAGAACTCGTAACGAGACCTGGAGAAGGGGAGTTGTAGAAAGGCCATCTGGCCCTGGAATGTGGGGGAGGGGTCCCAGATTTAAGCAGGCGATGATGGCACGGCTATTTAAAGACCATTCCAGGCGAGCTATGCCCTGATCTGCATTGCTGGAATAGGTTTAATAACTTCTATACTGTGAGAGTGGAATGCGGCTTTTATGACATACGTGATATGTTGTGCGCGAGTAGCGTGACCATATCTGACGTGGACTGTACACACGCTCTATACCCTGCATGCCTCTCGCAACGCCCCTATGTTGAAGTAAAAAACGAAAACCTTTTTGGATTGCTTTGCACTTGGGTGGGAAGTGACCTGCCACCACCAGTAGGGGGAGCTGCAGTGAGAAAGTCTGTGGAAGGGGGATTGGAGCTTCAGTGCGAACCTAGCCTAAGGTAGTCCTCCTCCTTCTCTGTTTTATACCGATGGAAAACTCTGTTTTAATATGTACCTCCAAATATGAAAAATGAATAGAACATCTGCATATAAGACACTTTGTAATATGTTTATTAAAGGGATTCTACCATTCAAATCAAATTTTTGGTCTCTAACTTGTAGGAATAGCGTTAAGAAAGACTATTCTCCTACCTTTAGATGTCTTCTCCGCGCCGACGTTCGGTATAAACCCTGGTTTTCATCTGTATGCAAATGAGTTCTCTCGCAGCACTGGGGGCGGTCCTCAGCAATCAAACAGCACTAGGGGCGTCCCCAATGCTGCGAGAGAACTCTCCAGTGCCATCTCCATCTTCTTCAGGAACGTCCTCTTCATGTGTCTTCTTCCGGCGCTGGGGGTCAAACTTTTAGGCCTCGGGCAGAGCAGACTGTGCATGCCCGTGGCCACAAGAAAATGGCCGCTTACTTACTGTGTGAGTGCACATTTTTCTTGTGGCCCGGGCATGCGCAGTCAGCTCTGCCCGAGGCCTAGAAGTTTGACCTGGAAGAAGACTCGTGTAGATGCCGTTCCTGAAGAAGTTGGAGGCGGCGCTGGAGAGTTCTCTTGCAGCATTGGGGACGCCCCCAGTGCTGCGAGAGAACTCATTTGCAAACCGACGAAAACTGGGATTTCTACGGAACGGTGGTGCGAAAAAGACATCTAAAGGTAGGAGAAGAATAGCCCTTCTTAAGGCTATTCCTACGTGTGACCGACAAAATTTGATTTTAATTGTAGAATCCCTTTAAAGAAAAATACTTACTTCTCCACTTATGACATAGAAGTCTATGGAATAGAAGAGTCACATACTGCAGCGGCTAAACTCTACTATGTCTTTTGACTCTGTTATATCTAGTAAGATACACCATAAGGCAATAAATTACCAGCTGCCCCCACCCCTCTCCATAGACTTCTGGGAGACTGAGTATAGATATGGTTGCTATAAGAGAGATAGGCGTCTGAGTGAAGGAAAGGAGGAGGGAAATAGAGTGATAAGTGGAGAAAGAAGCATTATTCTTCTATCTGTCTGTAGTGTATGTGTCTGATATATAATATAGCATTCATGTATAAAAAGGGGGATGTTTCAGGCCGGTTCATTATGGGGCGCCCCTAGACGGTCATACATGTCCCTGTTATCTGCTGTCGTCTACTGTACATGCACATACCGCCATGTCTACTTGGAACGCCACTTCAGGCCCGCGACTCGGGTCAAGGAGTCTTCTAACCCTAAAGAGGATGAGGCTTAAGCCGGAGACCTTGATGTAAATCCTGCTGTTTGCTCTCTGTAATCTTGTCAGGTTCTATCCCTGTGTTTGCTGTGGCTGTAAATATCGGGATGTAAAGCCGTCTGCGGAGGGGATTAGGGGCCGCGCACGGCTCCGTCTGCTGCACCAAACACCCCGGTCCTATTTGGTTTTCTCCTATCGATTTCACTCAGGTTTTAGTCACTCAGTATTATTGCACATTTACTTGTGTTACGCCTCTAATGGGTTAATAAGTCACTTATAGGATTTACAGGAAATCTCATTGCAGCCACTTTTTGGATCCTCTTATGACCTGATCCGGCTTCATGTCCCCGAACATGGTGAAAAACGGTGCAACGTCTGCTTTATTTTTGCATATGCATTCTACATCCATGGGGCCGTCGTCTGTTGCAGATCCCTCCTGCATCTGTGAAAACGGCGAAAAATAGGATTTATTTTTGGATAGTCTGTTAAAACTTCTGTTAAAAAACCCCCCAAACCCTGAAACTGGGTAACTTGTGTCCAGAGGAAGAGCTACAGGCCATGTGATGGGTTGCAATACCGAGCACAGCCACTGTTCAGTCTTAGGCGCTGTGCTTGGTTTTGCATAGGAAGCACTCATCCGAACGCTGTGGTGTCTTCAGATGGCTGATCAGCGGAGGTCTCAGGTTCCTCTCCTAAGGAATCCTTTATCTGACAAGCTTCAAAATAACCCTTTCAGGTGAAGGCCTCATGTAGCAAAAGGCAACGTTTTTAGCAGCAAGGTTTGTTTCTACTACGTGCGGATTAAAGTCTTATTTGGGACTGTGATACTGAGCTCCAATTCCTCTTCTTAGACTGTGACTTCATGTCCAGTGATCACGCTGTGGCTCAGGCCCATTCAAGTGAATGAGGCTGTGCTGCAACACCAAGTGTAGCTATTAAACCGTTATTGGCGATGTGCTTGGTATGTAGTATAGAGACCTCGGCGATCATTATCATCATCCTAATTCTGGATAATCCCATTCAATGGAATCTCATTCACTTTGCTGAGAGCTGTGAAAAGATACATTTCTGCCGCAGCCAAAAACGTGCGGTGTTTCTGCAACGTGTGACCTCAGTGTAAGGTTGGTAACAGAACACAAAGATGTGCCTCTGTCCCTCTATCCCGTATCGGCTCCCCCCGTATCGCCCCCCCCCCATCCCGTATCGGCCCCCCCCCCATCCCGTATCGGTCCCCCCCCCCTATCCCGTATCGGTCCCCCCCATCCCGTATCTGCTCCCCCTCCTATCCTGTATCGGCTCCCCCTCCTATCCTGTATCGGTTCCCCCCCCCCTATCCCGTATCGGCTCCCCCCCCCCCCCCTATCCCGTATCGGTTCCCCCCCTATCCCGCATCTGTCCCTGTATCCGTCCCCCCCATCCATTTTCTTCGGTAGTATCAATCCTTCTCGATGAAACAATTCCCCGCGTACCTAAACAGGAAGCAGGGCTGCGGCTTTGTGGTCTCGCGTAACACGGCTGTCGCTGTTTACCTTGGCTTTGGTGCTACTTTTTTTTTTTTTTCTTAATATGAGGAGACGTCCCGATCATAGACGACACTAGAGCCGGTGATCCGTAATCTTACTACCTTTGTAGGTATGCAAAACCTCCTGACAGCCACTGACACCCACACTGCGATGACAGATGGACAGCAGCGCTGCCGGCATCACAGCACCGGGCCAGAGCCATCCGAGCTCTGAGGGGGCGGGTGTCTGCCCTAACGGAGAACTGTGGGGATTGGTTGTAAGAATCTGTGATCCCTACACCCAAACCTTCTGGACAACCTGCAATAATAGTGTCATATCAGAGTCTGCCATCTTGGCTACAGGAATTATCTTAAAGGGACACGGTCACATTAAGCCTAGTCTACCCGCAGCATGTTATAGAGCAGGAGGAGCGGAGCAGATCGATATATGGATCTATGGGAAGGAGATGCAGTATGGCGAGTATTTTAGGGTTATTCTCTGCTTAGGAGTCCAGTGGGCGGTCCTTCAGTGATTATTTCTCTGTACACACTCAGGACCGCCCACTGGACTCCTAAACCCTAAGCTGAAGTTATACTGAATATTTTCCTATATAACTATATATGAACCTGCTCAGCTCCTCCTGCTCTGTAACATGCTGCCCCCTTTGGTCCGTGGTCGTACTCCGCCATTGCGCTGCTTTCAATTTAGTCGCTGACTCCCGTTGGGGAATTATTCCATAGTGATAATCTGCGTCAAAACCGCAGTCTGAACATTCCCAAATCCTTGTATTACAAGAGACCCTTCCCCTTTTAATATTGAATTTTCTTAGACAGACCTGCCGGTAAAGTGACGGCGGCGCGGCCCCGGGGACTGATAGGAGGCGCAGGATTCGTGCTCTCGAAATCCTCAGGTATTTGTAAATACTGCCTTACGTTCCAGCAGGTCATGTAAGGACAGCGCGCCGCGCGGCTCCAGCCCAGTGTGCGGCTCTTACCTCCCTGCACTTGTCTGGATTTCCTTCCTGCCGCTCTCTATGAAATGATTACTATCACTTCACATCTTCAAGGAAACTCTCAAGACGTCTATAAATTCAGCCAGACGTCAGGGACAGGCGGCCGCTGCTGATATAACGGACGGCGGTCTCCGCCATAGTGCCATTTAGTAATAACGTACAGAAGGTTTAACCCTGTAGTATCTAGATTTGCTGTAGCGTAAATAGAGGAGGGAAAGTCCAGGGTCTAAATTTATTATATAACTCGCATTTGCCCGTGGATCGTTGGTGGGGAACGATGTGCCCGCGGCCCACTCCTCCCGTGCGGCACACCGTAAACTCCTCCCCCGCGGGTCACCTCCCATGTGGCCCCCTAGTTTCCCTGGGCCACTGAAAGCCCTCCCCCATGCCCTCACGGCATGCTCCATCTTCTCAGGGGCGCGGACTCTCTACCACTGATGGACTTGTCAGGCCCCGCACAACCAGGCGTCATGGCAGCCTCGTTCCGGAGCCGCGAGTAGCCACCATTTTCTCCGGCTCACACATTGGCCATCACCCCGCCCACAGAATGCCGTAAACGTATCGGGCCGCACAGCTTGTCCATCGGCCTGCCGAGACGACTGCCACGAACCAATCGGAGCCCGGCTTAAAGCCCTGGGATGACGTCATCTCCGGTCCTGCAGTGGAGCCGCAGCATACTTTCGCCGGTCGCAGTCGAGATTTCAGGGGAGTGAGCGGCATATGAAGTAGCCTATGTTTCCTTCCTGCTGAATATCTAGGTATGAGTGAAATCCCAGCCAAATCCGTTCAGGTGTTTGGCTGTGATTGAAGAACAAACATCCAAACTCACAAACTTTCACATTTAGATAAGATAAGATGGTGCAGTCCTTGGGGCCTGTTCACACTCACCAGAACTTACAATTTCGCCCTCTAGAGGAGAAAAATATACACTGGAAATTGAAGATAACTGTGCCGTGACTTCTTCCCTCTGTCGATGACATCACTTTTATCGCTGACATGGTGAAGCAGCAGCTCAAATCCATTCGAGTGATTGAGGCAGAGCTGCAATACCGATTACAACCACTATACGATGTGCGGCGCTGTGCTTGGTAGCTAATATAGAGGTCTCAGCACTCACCTGGACGCTGCAACCAGCTGATCTGTGGGGCATCCATATAGCCGGCCCCCAATGGTGACCAAAGGTGTAATGGGGTCCTGGGCCTCATAGCAAAATCTGCAAAGGGGCCCCCACTTACCACGTACTATCTAAAATACTGGTGTTGTCTTATGTCGTCGAAAAGCTTTTGGACCCCCATCAGGCTCCAAAGTCCGGTAGCGATAAGTAATGCTGCACTCTCTATAGCTACACCCCTGGGGACCAGTCCATAGGAAGTCCCATAATAGACTTAAGTAACCCTATAATATAGGGTGAGGCCGAATCTAGTCTGCCCCTGGTCACACTATAGTCTGCCGGCCCTTATAGGTAACTACCAACGGGCAACCTGAGGGTCAGGGGCAGGATCTGATCACGTGATCCAGGGTAAGAACTTGCTCCGCCCTCTTAGATTCTTCCTCGTAACTCTATAAAGTGTAACCAGTCCGGAATTCTTGTAGGAAAATTTTGAGAATCTTCTGAGCCCCAAACCAATATTATTATTATTATTATTATTATTATTATTATTATTATTATTATTATTTTATTATTTGTTGTTGTTATTATTATTATTATTATTATTATTTATTATTATTATTTGATTGACAACGTTACAAACCCCTTTCAGTAATTCGGCCATGTATTTGTTCCCGCTTCCTACGTTACATTAGGCTAGGCCTGTCTTTATGGCTTAAAGGGATATGTCCATCCCCCATCGCTCAGTCGTAAGTGCGGCCTCCGCCCTCCTGCACACTTGGTTTACTTAACGAAATATTTCACACCCTTTCTGTAGGGTCGGATTAGTGAAGAGTCCTGAATGAAAGATCTACAAACCAGTTTTGGCTGCTTTTATTATTATGAGCCTAAGAAAATACACTCGGGAACAAAAGACGGCGGCAAATCTGTTATCACAGCGTGAAAAACGTGACAGAAGGGATATTTACGGAGGACAGGTCTGTGTGTCCCCGGATCGCTCCTGTAATCCTCTTTGCAAAAGATATAGACTGAAGGGCAGGGGAGGCCCGGGATGGTGTGTGTACAGAGCCCTACAGTGAGTATACAGGCCACATAGTATACACAGCCCTGCCGGGAGTATACAGAATACAGAGCGTACACAGCCCTGCCGTGAGCATACAGAATACAGTGCGTACACAGCCCTGCCGTGAGTATACAGAATACAGCGTACACAGCCCTGCCGTGAGCATACAGAATACAGAGCGTACACAGCCCTACAGTGAGTATACAGAATACAGAACGTACACAGCACTGCCATAAGCGTACAGAATACAGAGCGTATACAGGCCGCAGAGTATACACAGCCCTGTCGTGAGCATACAGAACGCAGACCGTACATAGCCCTGCCGTGAGCATACAGAATGCAGAGTATACACAGCCCTGGCGTGAGCATACAGGCCGAAGAGCGTGCACAACCTTGCCATGAGCACATAGAACACAGAGCGTATACAGGCCACAGAGTATACACAGCCCTGGCGTGAGTATACAGAATACAGAGCGTACTCAGCCCTGCCATGAGCATACAGGCCGAAGAGCCTGGGAAAATAACACGAGGAGAGACCTCACCGCTGTGTGTAACATTTCGTACCTTGGCGAGACATTTTTTGGGCTTGGTCTCCACGTACATCAGGGGCTACTCAGTGACACTTTGTTGGTCGGAGCGTATATTTCTGTAATGAATTGACCTCTTTCCGCTGGATCTTCGTTACCCAAAGTGTTGTGCTTTTGCAGCACTGGGAATGAAATCTTACCAAGGAGAACATCTCCATGGGGTTTGTGCCTGATTTATTAAAAGTCCGGATCCTCTTACTTCAGCCGCATGTTGTGCAAATGCGGGACTTTAAGACCGACGTACGAAACACCAGTCTTAATAAATCCGCCCCATTGTGTAACCCTGCGGATTTTCCTTGTAATAGTTTGCAGCGGTTTCACCACCAGTTTGCTAAATGTCATTCTTACCCCTTGGAAAAATATTTGCAGCACAACTGCAGGCCTGTAGTGTGAGTTTGTTGTGGGTTTTTGTAGCTTTCACACCTTGCAAAGCATAGATGAAAAACCCACAACGGTTTCACACCTGCATTTGCACCGTAGGTTGTCTTCGGAGCCGCCTATTTTGTTGCAAATTTTTGCAGCCTGTGTACGTACCCTATAGAAGAAAATTTTAGATTCTGCAGAAAGTAAGGCATGATTTGCCTGAAAACCTTGTAGTGTCAGCGACAATGATAGTCGTGCCATCTCCAGAGCGCCGGGTGACATCACTCGCTTCGGGCTGTTTGTGTTTTCGTGATTCATAATTGATAGGAACACGTCTCCCGGATCGGGCAGCAATTACATGTTGTGGGCCCTGCTAGGCCCGGGAGCCCCCGCAGGGCCGTGTCGTTGCTCCGGGCTCCACCTGCCGCTCTGTTTGTTAAAGGAAGACGCACGTGTTTTCCAGACGAGCTCCCAGAGAACATCCTGTTTTGCATTTGTTTTCTCTGGGACTGACAGGTAGTGTCATCCGGGCTGTAAATTGTGCGGCTTTGTGTATTTAAGGAAATGCCCTGACAATTGATATGGCGGTCCGCAGAATTACAAGGCAGCGCATCAGTCATTGGAACAATGGATTATGTGGGCGATCATGTGTTTATGATGTGTGTGTGTGTGTGTGTATATAGATAGATATATATATATTTTTTTTAATTTTTGCAATTGTGCAGTTGTCTCTGCTTCCACAGGTTTGGGTTTCCATTCTTCGAGGACCTAGAAAACGGAAACCCTATCTGCTTAAAAAGTGGCTACCTGTGAACCCCATAGACTATGATAGGGTGCGCCTGGTTCCCACCTGGACTTTTCTCTCAGCGCAATGGTGAAGGGAATCCCCGAACGGTCCCCAAATGCAACCTTAAAGAGATTCTACCATTAAAACTTTTTTTTTTTTTTTCTTTTTTGTGGATAAGACGTCGGAATAGCCTTTAGAAAGGCTATTCGTCTCTTACCTTTAGACATGATCTCCACCGCGCCGTTCCTCAGAAATACCGGTTTTTACCGGTATGCAAATGAGTCCTCTCGCAGTGATGGGGGCGGGCCCCAGCGCTCAATCAGCGATGAGGGCGTCCGCACCGCTGCCAGAGAAGTGTCTCCAAGCACCGCCTCCTTCTTCGTCTGCCGCGTCATGTTCAATGTCTTCTTCCAGCGCACTTGTGTGGTTTAAAGGACGTGTCAGTCGTCCAGTGGCCGGTATATGGGATCATGTCCCTATTGTACTACAGGGATATGCTGCAGCCCGTCCATTCAGAGAAACGGTATTGAAATGTGATATGGCCCCGACCGATCCCATATTGGTGCCCCATCCTAATCCTAGGTCATGAGTATATAAGCCACAGGATATGTCACATGGCTATATGGCGGCTCAGCCCCATCCAAGTGAATAGGGCTGAACTGCAATACCAAGTGCAACCACCATACAACAGAAGTCTGTGAAAAGACTGTAGCGCTCGTCCATCCTCGCTATGGCCTCTTCAGACAGCTGATCGTTGGGGTGCCAGGTATTAGACCCTCGCTCATCAAATATTGATGGCCTCTTTTAATATCCCTTTAAGACAATGTGCACACCACTGTGTAAAAATGGCATCGGTCCCTAAATTGAAAATGAATTGACAGAGCTGCAAATACGGAAACGAGTGTTGAGCCAATCTTAAAATCTCTTAAAATCCGATTTCCGATCATTTTCCACCTGATCGTGAAATTTGATCCATCGGGATCTGATCTTTCCAATCGCTCGACCCTAATGGTATATTATATAGACGGTAGGCTTGAGCCTACCCATCATTTTTCCAGCCAATCGCGATCGTGAAATTTGCTCGATCGCCGATCGGTATCCGATCTTTCCCGATCGCTCTACCCTAACGCACACGTATAGGACTTGTTCCGTATTTTGCGACTCCTCACTATAGCAGTGTGTATGGGGCCCATTGAAATATCTGTATCCGTATTCTTATCGCTATTGTGTATATAAAATTACAGTTATACAACATGCGCGTATTGCTATGACTCAATTCCGCTCTTGCGTGACATTGGTTGTGGTGGCCGTTCTCCTATCGGTAATACCCCCGCCTCTTATCCCCATGTTAAAGGTCCAGATCCTTTAAGAGCAGGCCGTTCCCCGTGAACCCAAGCAATGCCTTGTGTACATGCCTGTAAGAAGATTCGCCAGCTATGAATAGAATGGAATGCCCTGTCAGATGAGACGCACACACCAGTTATATAATTTACTTCGCGGCGCAGTAACCCGGCCCGCTCCGCTCTGCCCCGGTCCAGGCAATTTTCCATATAATTCACACCATCGTTTTCTTACAAAACTCCTGCCAAGGAGATATTGTAAGTTTTAAGAGGCACCCTGGCAGCGAGCGGGCCGCGCACTCTTGGCAGCGCCTCGCTCTTCTCCTTTGTCAACAAATCTTAAATGAAGTGAAAGAAAAGCAACACGTTTTTTTTTGTTCCCCTCCTTCCCTCTATAATGATTAAAATCTGGCCCTGCCCAGTATCTCACCAATCCTCCTGGGAATGAGAGACGTGAAGAAAAACAGCCCGAGGTGGCGTGCGCTGCCGGTCCTGCAAGTCTCGCACAAACCAGGCCCAGAAAACATTAAAGGGTTTCGTAAGCTGCAAACAAAAAAAACATTCCCTTAACCCTTCATCCTCCAAGGTGAAGAGGCGGCGTTTGTCTCCTTGGAGCTCGTCCATCTAGCGGCTGCTGCAGTGACTTCCATTTACATGAGCCTTGGAAAAAGTTGCGCAGGTCCTCCAGACAATGCAAAAATGCTGATTTTCACTGATACAACCTGTATGTTATGTTGAGGATTTGCATTGCAAATTTTACCCAATGCGAGGGTCAAAATTTGCACAAAAATATTGAGATTTTGCCAAAGATTGATATTCAAAAACAGCAGATTTTTTATTTTTTTTTGTCTCCTAGCTTGAGTCATCTTGAATAACAAGATGCTGTATATACGTGCCGGTCTATCACCCCTTGTTCCCAAGGGTTTTTCATATTTCTTAAAAATTTTGATGACCTATTCCTTTTATAAGTTCTGAATCCCAGCACCCTCATGATACAACATTGAGTTGTTGAGCCTCCAATGGGATCTTTCACCAACATTACCAGTTCTAGATTTTCCTCCTTCAATAGACACCGCTCCACTGATTCCGACACAGTTGGAATTTTTTCTCTAGCCCTCACCATTCCCGAGTAATCAGTACTCTTAGTTTTGGTGCCTGATATGCCAACTAGACTCCCTAATGTCAAGTAGGTGATGTCAGGCAGGAGGGGGCGGGACTCAGCTCTAACACTGCCTGCTTCTGATTGGAGCTCTGAGCCACGCCCCCTCCTGACATCACCTACTTGACATTAGGGAGTCTAGTTGTCATATCAGGCACCAAAACTAACAGCACTGATTGCTCGGGAATAGTGGGGGCTAGAGAAAAAATTCCAACTGTGTCGGAATCAGCGGAGCGCCGTCTAGTACATGGCGAACAGAGCTAAAGTTGGTGCCAGGCTGGGCTAAACGTAAGGTGCACATCATCCGGTATCTGCCATTAGACTACATCTGTTGAACTTGCTACAGTTTCAGCACACTTTTTGGCATTGAACCCGTGCTGATGTAGGGCAGGACTCCGCCTATGTCTATGTATATTTAATGCATCTGGAGTGAGCAGTGTTTTCCTAATAACTGGAGCCCACTGTTATTCCTGGCTTATATTGCGGCTGGGTGGTAGTGGGGGGAGGGCTGCCGGGGCCTTCTGTTCATACATGAGATGCGTATCCTCGGCACTGACCTGAGCAGGTATTTGGGAATGTACAAATAATGCAGTATATAACCTCCAAGGGCTCGGGGATTGTTTTGACATCAGACCGAATTCCTGCTGCCAGCTGCTCGTAAAAAGCAGATCCCAAACACAGAACACATGGAGACCTCATCCCGCATCAAACGGCACATGACTCTGCGAGGAAGGGGAGACGTGCCAGGGAGCCAACCTCGGGATGGAAAACATGGACTGGGGGGGTCCTGGTCGTGAGGGTCAAAAAGCAACGCTGCCCCCCCTAAGAATTGGCAGAGCAGAGTGACTACCTGTAGGAAGGCGTCTGCAGCTGCCAACAGGATTCAAGGGGAGCAAAACCCTTCCTACTTCTTACCATCGCCTTGACCTTAATGTCTCCGCACTTGACCACTAGGAGTTGGCTCATTTGGCCCCGTTCACACGGCAGAAAATCAAGAGCAATTTGCAGTTTTCTGCTCCCCGTGGCGGATCGGCCTTCTGTCGCATCTCTCCACCAACCAGATAAATTAACTAAATCGGGGAAGGGGGGATCGGAGAATATTGAAGCGTGGACTCCGCAGTAAGATGGCGCCGGACGCTTATTTTCTTCTTTTTCTGCAGAAATCTGCTGATTTTTGGGGCAGAATCTGATACAAAATCAGTGGCCGATGACGGGGTCTATAGCTACCTATATTATATGAACCATCTATCAGTCACGTAGTATACAGCCTTATATGGCGGTATTATTTGGGGATTTTATTGCAGTTTTATGTGGACTCTTCAAAGGCAATGAACAATTATTTTTATTTTTTTTTTTTCACCATTTGTTTTTCTTTTCTTGTGGTTTTTCTTCAAAATATTTCAAGAATCTACATTAAAATAAAAAAAACCCCATAACCTACAATTTTCACACTTGACAATTTTGTAGGGGTTTTCTCAACAGTCGCCTCCTTTTACGTAAGAGGATTACAATAAAAGATAACGCCCATAGTGACCCATCCTTACATGCACTAGTGACAATAAATGTTACATCTCCTCCCCCTCCCTGCATCGATCACGTCTGCAATGCTCTCCCATAGACCTCCTGAAATTGGCCCCAGACTGTTGCGGCCTACGGCTGAGCTACCGTAAAGCGGATCGCTAAATTCTGTTAACAGAACGGAGGAGAGGCTCAGGCAAGATGGCCGCCCCTATAATCCTGTTACAGAAAATATACAATAATATTCATACATTGCTTTTAAGCATTTTCATGTTGCCTACTATATGGCGGTATTATACGGTCTGTAAGTGCATCGTTACAGGGGCACTGTATGGAGGTATTACTTCGGTATTGGGTGACACCATTTGCTATGTGAGTAGTATATGGTGCTCTTATCTCTATACCCTATGCAGGTATAGGCAGCCACATTTGATCACTGTATGGCGGTATAGTTTAGTGAGATTGTATGGAAGTATTTTACATTGTAAAGTTGTATATAAACAAGTTTTTTTTTTTTTTTTTTTTTTTTTAAAAAAAGGGGTCCGCCGTCGCTTCTCACCCCAAACCCATATTTCTATGTTAGCCTCAGGTCAGATTTAACCGTTTAGCAGCCATATTGGTCGTCTCCCAGCTTTCCCTATGTGCAGTGTCGTGTTGTATACTCGGACTCCAGGGGATACGTCTTTGATCGCGGACGCCTTCCATATATCTACGTACAAGACCTAATGCGGTCGTGCTGTAAGGAGACCCCGCGAGGGGCCATGGGCCGGCCTGGGGTTGTACAACGCCGCTGCTACTGCTGCTTCATAGCTGCCGCCAAGGCACAATTGTCTTACAAGGGGCCACCGGATGTCTTGAGAATGACCTGAGACACTTTGGGAGGTTGGGATTGAGAAAATCGCTCCCATATTAGCAAAATAAATCCCAAGTCTGCTCAGGTTAGTCCTGCGGCTTTAGTGAACTATAAGTCCCAGCATGCCCTGAGGCCTTGTAGTAACCCGTTTTCAGGGTGCACGACATGTCCTAGCACGGAGCTGATCAGTGCACGTCACAAACGGCTCCCGGCCGCACAGCAGAGCCGACCGAGCGCTGCTTTCTAGACACACCGCCCCTTTAAACCTGTGGCCTCCACTTCTATACATTGGCAGCAAATGCAAAAGTGACACCTACAGAAGGCTTAACACGTGAAGGTTTAATATGCAAAGGAAAATATTTCTCTCATGTATAATGCGTGTATTTTTAACAGTAATATATACCGTGCAGGTTTTTTTTCGTATAGGTTTTGCTTACCGGTGTAGCAGAGTAGAGTTTGTCATTTGTCATAAGCCATTCATTGTTGTATGGCAAATCTAATGCATCGGTCCCTGGATGATCCTGGAAAGCTGCATGCCAAAAACTGATGAACCTGCACGTGTGAATATACCCTTATCAGAATCGTCAGAAAGTGCTCTGCGGTATATAGGAGGACTCATGTCAGGCCCGGTTCACATCGTGATTGTGGTTTCTGTCCCCCCCCCAAACTGGAAACCTATACACATAAAAAACTGGAAACCTGCGGACCTCATAGACCAGGGATAGGGAACGTCCGGCTCTCCAGCTGTTGCAAAACTACAACTCCCAGCATGAATACTCGCTCTGCTGTTCTTGTATCTCCCATGGCAGTGAATGGAGCATGCTGGGAGTTGTCGTTTCACAGCAGCTGGAGAGCCGAAGGTTCCCTACCCCTGCCCTAGACTATAATGGGGTCCGTTCAGTTTCAGCACGAAGCATACGGAGAGAAAAGCGCTGCTTGCAGGACTTTTCTCTCCACGTTTTCATGCGGTGAAAGGATCGGAATGACCCAAACACACATGTGACCCGGGCCTGCACATAGGTGACCCCATCCAGGACTTATCCTTATACAACGCCCCATCTTCCCGCACAGGTTTAGGGCACTGTCCTATATTTACTAGACCCAGACGGGCACCAATAAAAGTGCATCCTTTACTTTGCACCAATATTTTTGCAAAACCAATGGCAATTTTTTTCTTTTAGCCACCCCCCAAAATATCTAAAAACCCTTCTTATTGTCACAGGGCAACGCCAGCTTCAGGGTGCAAATCTAATTGCAGAAAAAGTTAGAGAACACACTCGGCTCTGCTACATCTATATTCATGTAATGAATGTCGGCTATTTTATTTTATTTTTTTCTGCAGCAGATTTGTAGATGAATCAGCTGCATTGTACAAATGGCCGTCCCCTTGGAGGAAGGAGGGGGGGGTGTAATATTTTTCAAGTGTTTTCATGTAACCGATAGGCCGTGTAGTAAGGGAAAGGCATGTGTATGTCAGGATGACTGTGTGCCTGGGCTCGTGACATTTGACTCTCATTACTAGCACCAAACTGAGATTTGCCTGTCTCCTCCCCATCTCCGGCCTCTTCGCTCTCTCTCCCTCTTTTTTTTTTTTTTGCTCGCCGGAGCACAGAGGAAACGGGCAGGGCAGCGGTGTCTTGTCGAGCCGTCCTTTGTGCCAATACAGAAGTGCTTTGTGGTAGGCCATCTGGGCCGGGAGGATTTCCTCACAATTCGAAGTATGACGTCTGTCGCGGCGCGTTGGGATTTGCCGTGAAGCTCTGGAGGTTGCGAGGAAACGTTGACAAATTCGACTTTAGGACGTGTGAAATAGGTGCCAGGATGGAAGCCAGCCTGCCTGACCTCACGCCTGCGGGGTTTTCCTCCACACTCGGGAACCTGAGCAATGGTAACGTGTTATTCTTAGCACATGTCGAGCTAGCAGAGCCGCGTTTGTCATGTTAACCACTTTGTGCCAAGTGACAAACTCCGCTCTGCTAATCCTGTATTTTTTTTTTTTTTTTTTGCTTTTACGATTTGTAAAATTCCTCGAAACTTAGTCGGAAATTTGCCCAGATCCGAGCTGGAATCTGCCGCCCTTGCCGATCACAAATTCGCTCTTGGACGCAGTTTGGTGCAGGAGGAGAGAGTTTTTTTAATTTATATTTTTTGCCGGTGGATCGGACGTGTTGACAATCGAAGGAAGTTTTTGTTTTGTGTGGTTGCAGATACGGCGCGGCCCGGGCTCTTGCATCAGGTGTTCTATATATGAAGCGTGACACACCGGACTCTGCGCGTCCATGCATTGGCCTATATTTAGACACTTTTCTCTGTATGTGCTGTGTAAACACCAGTTCAGATGGTGCATTGGATAGCAGATACGTAGCATGCTACATGGGGTGCAGATCCCTGATACGGGTTTATTTATAGTGGGGAGGGGTATAAACCGCTATCAGAACCCCTCACAGCCCTGATCGCAAAGAATCTGCCGTGCTGACATAGTTGTAGTCTGGAGACCGTCAGCATGGATGACGCCATACGTACCATCGGCTAGCCCAATATCGGCGGGTTTAGCCACTGTAGGGTCGGTGTGCTACCATATCAATCAGGCTGATTGGAATCCATCTTATCGATGGGGGTCCGACCATTGGGACCCCGCTGAGCTTTAAGGATTGGGGTCTTCAGTTTGCCCTTCTGAATGGTTTGGTGGCGGCTGATGATGACCACGTACACGGACATATATGACCACGGCTCCGTTTCAATGGGCCGCCTTTATTATGGCGCCAATCCGAACAAATTTTAGCCACCATTGACCACCCACGGCACAGAAGTGGCCAAAATGCAGCCCCAGTTCAATAATAGACCCTTTAATAG